>NW_028289679.1:0-178382 GCF_059628265.1 Tinamus guttatus | reverse complement strand
AGAAAGAAAGAAAGAAGAAAGAAAGAAAGAAAGAAAGAAAGAAAGAAAGAAAGAAAGAAAGAAAGAAAGAAAGAAAGAAAGAAAGAAAGAAAGAAAGAAGAGAGAGAGAGAGAAGAAAGAAGAAAGAAAGAAAGAAAGAAAAGAAAGAAAGAAAGAAAGAAAGAAAGAAAGAAAGAAAGAAAGAAAGAAAGAAAGAAAGAAAGAAAGAAAGAAAGAAAGAAAGAAAGAAAGAAAGAAAGGAAAGAAAGAAAGAAAGAAAGAAAGAAAGAAAGAAAGAAAGAAAGAAAGAAAGAAAGAAAGAAAGAAAGAAAGAAGCAGGGGGAGGGGAGTCAGGGGAAAGAAATGAGGCATTTGTATGTAGAATGCTGTGGAATCTTCCAATGGCTGCTGCCTGGAGTCCTGATTTCATTAGCTGGGCCTAGAGGTCTTAGATGTTGTTCATCCTCGCCAGTTCTTTCAACATCTCACAATGCTTAAATTCAATTACTTTCAACTTTTGGGGGATGGTTTTGAAAAACACCAACACTCATATATCTCCCCATTAACAGATATTCTCCATATTCAAGCTATTGAAGGCACCTTGATGAAGAGTGAAAGTATGAAAAGTCCATTGTAGCAAAGACAGAGGAAAGAAATGCCCATTGACAAGGAAATAAAGGTGTTATTTATTTTTTTTTTTTAAAAAAAAAGCTTTTGGGATACAGAAAGAGACACCAGATGTAATAAGAGTGCTCTTTCCTCTTTTCTTAGCTGCCTTCTTTTTATGGGTAGATATTTAAATTTGCTACTGCCATAGCCAGAAAACCATCTCTATGCTTCTTTAGATACCTGTTAAGAATGTTTATTAGCTTCAGAAGAGCTGTGTGAGTTGTCCAACTTGGGTATCATCAGATGAAAATCAAGTGCTCTCAAAGTCAAGCCGAACAGCCACATATCTGTTTTGGAGGTTTCTTGTTGGTTTCTTGTTTTTTGGGGGGTGCTGTTTATTCATTTTTGTTGTTGTTGTTCATTTGCCTTTTTTTTTTTTTTTTTAAGAGCTAGAAACAATTCCCCTGATTTAATCTTTCTTCTTCCCTTATTCCTGCTTGACTTGAGGCAAGGAGGCAAGGACAACAGCAATTTATGATCTGTGACCATGACTAGACTTTAGAGAGAATTTTTCTCCTAGATGTTGAGAAATGGCACAGAAAAAAAATCAAAAGAAGAATGGGAGCTAAGTAGACAAAAATAATAAAAAATATTTCTGCAAATAGAGTGTGAAGCAAATGCATCAAGAGGGAGGTTGTTTAAGAGGAGAGGAAGTATTCAGTTTGAGGAATTTATATGCAACATTTTATTCTAAATTCCATTTGAAGACAAATCTTGGAATTCATCAATCAATCCTGCTTTGATGGTTTATGTAAAAACAAAATAAAAAAAAATGTTTACAAGCAGGATAACTGCATTAAAAAGCTTTATTCTTGCCTGTTTTTTGGAATTGCTTTTGACATGGTAAAGGATTTGAGGGGGAAGGGAGTCACAGTTCTGCTACCAGTTTGATTTCATGTTGATTTAAAATTTAAGCAATGCTAACAGGTAGTGAATCTGATGGCTCCTATCATTACACTCTCAGCTTCCTCCCAGCCCCCACTTTAAAACTCTTTCCATGAGAAGTGTTTACCATCTTTTTCTTGAACTTCTTGCTGTAGTGAATCATAAAATCTGCTCTTTAGCTTTGTATATATAAACAAATCCTTTTCCTTGTCAGGTATGTCAGATACACGTTGGCTAACAAGTTTCTCATGTGCCAGGCTTACATGCATACACCGCCATGCAATGGGCAGTGCTGTTGATCAGGTTGTCAGCAATTCAGATCACTCAGGAAAATGAGAATAAGTTGCCTCACAGCTACCAATTAGGATATACATTGCTGCGTAATTTGAATACAAACAATCCTGAATAAATTTCCCTGAAGCCTCTGGGCTCATCAGAAGAGGGTCAAAAGGAGAAGATGAGGGCCCATGTCTATGGGTCCTCAGGGACTGCAGATGAGGGACTGCTGTCCTTGCAGGCTCCATCAACACGGGATTAGCATCTCTTCAGCAGAGACAATCTCGCTGCAACTGTTGCATTCAGGCCAGTTTCTGTTCAGTTGCATCTGTGACATCTGCATTTCCACAACTGATGGACAGAGCCCCTTTCATTGCTACCTGGGTACTAAAACAAAAGCAAACCAAAACAAAGACTTCCTTACATGTCTGTGTGCACTAGTCAACCAGATTAATAGGTTTTAGCACTGCAAAAATGCCTTCTCACCAGCAGTTTCAGTATTTTCTGTAAAACAAGCTCCTTAACCTGTCGAGGAGCTGGACTGATGATCCATTGACTTTTATTGCACTTGCTTTTCCCAGTTCTGCTGACATAGGTACAATTGTTCTCATTTTTTCAAAAGGATGTCTGAAGGAGAGTTAGGTAAGTGCCACAGTCAGAGTACCAGTGATAATTTGGCTAATAATGGGAAGAATGAGGCTCAGTCTGGGCTGAGGAGGGAAAGCTCTGACCAGCCAACCCTCCAAGACTTCCAAGACTGCTCTCGCCCCCAGTATTTACCTCGAGGAGCAGTAACTTGTGCTAGTGCAAGTGTTTTCGAAAAAAAAAAAAAAAAAAAAAAAAACCCTATGTAGATTATTTCGCATCAGCCTCTGAATAAAAACTGTTCTGGAGATTAAGTGGTCCCCACTGGACTGTATTTTAATACTGATCTGGAAGAGAAAGGCTTCTCTATGACCAATGGCCTGATACCTCATGCACCAGTTCTTATTGTTGAAACGCCACCACAACTCTTGATAGAATTAAAATACATCAAAGTAAATACATTTCTTTATTTGCATTAAATATCCAAGTGCAATAAGCTACATTACGGGCCAGTGAACTGGAAAATGAAATTATTGTATTAATGTGACTTTTTATTTATGATAGTAATGCAATGTCATAAAAATGACAGCATATTGACTTTATTTTCACACCTGAAAATAAAACCAAAGCCAAAAAAAGTCTCCTGAAGTATAGAAAAAGAAAGTTGTATAAAATACTCCCTAGTTTCTGTCTACCAGAGTCTGGAAAAGGTTTGGTTTACAGATATTTCCAAAGAGTCCCTGGAAAGGCATTATAGGCAGGTGCTGCTGGAAGAGCATCTACATGTGCCAGAGAATCCCTCTGCCCTCAAAGTCGGGCCAGAAGGCTCCTTGAGGGCAGTCGAATCCCAACCCCAGGTCTTCCATGCAGCTTCTTACTCCCAGGTCTGAGTTCTGGCTCTGAATCCCTTGCCATATCCCCCCAAAAGGCAAATCTCTCCTCACCCCCAACTCGCTCCTCTGAGCTCAGACCTCTGGAGACTGTGGCGGCACCTGAAGTGAGGAGGTTGCTCTGGGAGTCTGGGCACCCACAGTCCTCACTTTTAGCAATGTCATTATCATCCTGTACTGGTGAGGAGAAGAAAAGTGTCTAATCTAATTTTATCAGCTATCTTACATAATCCCTCCGAAGAAATAAATTAAAACCATTGGTACTGGCAGGAAAAGGGGCTCCAGGTTTTAATTTAAATTTGTCTAATCATAATCCTGCATCCTGCAACAGAGGTTTTTGTTAATATGAATTTAGTTCTTAGGAGAGTTTTTTTTTTTCCTTAAAACCACCTTGGACATTAAATCTCTTACAAAACTTGATTTAAACAAATAGCACAGAGTCTATAAGATCTAAATATTCATCACTGCATCAGTATAGTTCATCACTGGCTAATTACTAGAGCAAGTTAATGTAATGCAGAAAAGGGTGTGGAAATAGTGCTGTTAATAAGATCACACATTTATCCCAATGCTTGTTCAGAATTTAAGAATATGTAAACACCTATAGATTTCTCAGAAAAAAATCATAGGCTCAAAACATTTAATGATCATAAGCAGATATTACTCAGCTCCCAAAATAGCTTAATGATAAGAATTTCTAGTATGCTTCACATACTAGAGTAACATTGCAAGGTCTTCAGCACTGATGTTTTGAAGATTATCTCTTTCTTCTAGCATACATAATCATGAACTGGTAACAGTACTATGGAGTATCAGTAAGGAGTGAGACCAGTAGTGAACACTTGCACAAACACACTTATCTTCTTAAATTAGTTTGCATAGTAATGTACCAGGTGAATGACTAAAAATAATATTGACATTAGTACATTTCTGGGGAATTTCATAAATAATTCACAAGTAGAAATAAATGTGCCAAATAATATATTTCCAGTGATTTAAAAGAGTTGTTCTAGGCTACAATAAGCCTAATACTGGCCTCATTTCCCTGCTGTAAATCAGAAGCACTGCTCTGGTATCAGGGAAGAGCTACCAGCAAAAAAAAAGTCAAAATGTAGTTAGATTCAAAATTCGTTGTCTAGTAACACTTTAAGTTAGAAGTCAAACACCAAGTGAAAGACCAAGACTATTTAGGTTTCAGTGGGGTGATCTGTAAACTCTTGTAACCTGTAAACTCTTCTCCCTATTCCTCCTTTTCTCCCTCTTCTCTCCTTACTCAACAGACTTTTAAAAGGCAGCAGGAGCATTTTGGAGGGCTTTGATATTTCTTATGAGCCCGAATATATGTGTCTTCATACCTTCCTGATGCTGACAGGCCAAGAGACAACCCGCTCCTTCCTCCCTTGTATGCAATAACCCTAAGGTGCCTGTTCCAGGAGTTGCTGAAGATCAAGGAACTGAACAAGTAGCCAAGGCCACATTCACATACAATTGTGTCAGTGGAGGTCCTCGTGGCCATGCTACCTCATCCCATATTAACCTGATAATATCGAACTGTCGAATGACCTGGACCAGTTAAATGCTGAGGATGGATCATGGGGAGCACAAGTCAAGAGAGAGTGTAGGACAGGTTACTGGAGAAAGTGGTGGCTCCCTTCCCCACAGAGGGAAAATATCTTAGGAAAGAGATGGGACTTGGAAGATCCTCTTAGCTGACTCCTTCCCAAAGCAAAGGATCTAGATCTCCTGGTGTACTGCTGCCAGCAACATGATGCAGTTTCAGGGTTGGTGTCTCAGTTGGCCTGCAAGCAAGTTAACTTGTGCAGTTTGGCTAGGTCTAGTTTGTAGGTTAGCAGTCATGCTCCCCAGTAGTTCAAACACCCAACTGTGAATGAATAGAGCTGGGACTTTTGTGAGTTTGGGCTATATCTTCCCTGAACTGAAAAAGAAAAACCTTAACAATAATTCTAGGAGAGGAAACTGCCATGTCATCATGCTCTTCTAAGCCATCTGACTGTCCTAATTAAAAATGTCTGTTGGTTGCACCAGCCCAACCACCACAGCCTGATTGATACAAATTGCATCATAAGTTTAGAGCAGGGGAGTGCAATGGAAGCATCCATCAATATTTATTAATTTTACAGATATATCGTGTCTTTCACCAATATAATGAAATGCACACACAAAGCTTTGTTTCAGTTCTGACCCTACAGTGATGTGCATATCAACTTTTATTTTTTAATTACCTTTGCTCAGCCCACCCCATCAAGAAAGATAGAAGCTGTGCAAATTCGTCTTCACCACAGCTGTAACCATGGCAACCCAAATGATTCAATTTCAGTCTCAAGTGATGTGTACCAGTCTCTCTAACTAACAATTCAGTGAAGACATTGACAAGTGATCTCAGTATTCAGGCAGACATTTAAAATATGCAAATATTTGCCCGAATTCTAATATGACCAATGGATACTCAAATGATAAACTCTGCGATTCTCCAGTAAAATGAGGGAAAGCTTGTCCCTGAGGATACTTCTCATTAAAGTTTTCAAAACAGCTATATTATGACTGATGAACAGATTAAATTAGACAGATTATGTCCCAGAAACAGGAGAAATTTTGACCATGCAATAGAACTTTTTATGTTCTAGATATTTTCCTGAGCTAATGATCAAGAAAGGAAAAAAGAAAAAGCTCTGCTACGTCCCTTCCTCCCCCACAAATATATAGATATCCAAGAAAATAAGATGAGGTTGGCAAAGGCTATACAGAGCTACAGTAGCGTTGTGGAAGACAGCACACGGTCTGCCAGCATACACAATCATTACTCTGATGCATTGGTAAGAGAGGTCAATCTCTCTGCACATTAGATCTTCCCGCTGAGAATCAGGATGTGGTTACCCGAGGGAAATGCAACTCAACTCGAGACTGTGCAAGTTTTAATAGGTTGCACACTAAAACAGATTTCCCAGGAAAGGTGCAGAATCTCCATCAGTAGAAATATTTAACAAACAACTTGACAGGTATAGACCAAACTCATGCAACTCTACAGCTTGTTCTGTTTAGAGCAAGGGTTGGACCAGACAATCCTCGATGTCCCCTTCAACCTAAATGTAATTCCATAATTA
Source organism: Tinamus guttatus (assembly GCF_059628265.1). Classification (NCBI taxonomy): domain Eukaryota; kingdom Metazoa; phylum Chordata; class Aves; order Tinamiformes; family Tinamidae; genus Tinamus; species Tinamus guttatus. The sequence continues at coordinate 171,976 of NW_028289679.1, read as the reverse complement.
AAAGGCTATTGCTGCATCTCATGCAAACTCAAAAAAAGCAGTTTGCAACAAGTGGGCAATATTTCAGTCACTGCTCACACATAGTGGATCCTCACTGTTGACACAAAGTTATACAGCCGCTTATTTCATAACTAATCCATCTCCAGAGTCGTCCAAGTCCCCGTGCTTAGTATTTACTTTAAAAATTACATTATTTTTCAAAAATACATTGCCTCATTTATAATGCTTCCTACTCTCCTGACAGTTCATCTGTTGCAGGGAATGCAGAGAACTGTCAACCTTGTACACATACAGCTACCTTCAACGCTGGGCTTGATTGCAGGTGCAAGGTTGAAAGTGTCATTAACTCTACAGTGAACTTCTCCAACAGCAGAATCCAGCTGTCAGCTCCTCTTTCCTGGCTTCACAACTAGTTTGTTGTCAAAGCTACCAGGAACTCACAGGTAGGTTTATCTTTTCCTGCTTTATTTTTTCGCCTGTTATACCACTTGTATAACAGCACTTTCTCTGCAAGCTGAATTTAAACAGAGAGCACAGCAAGCCTCAGAACAAGACGATTGTGAGGTCTGCAGAAATGCTGCTTTTATCTTGAAAGCTAGCAAGCAGTGTATTGGGTGCCCAGCAGCTTTACTAATGCTGACCAATTACACAAGGAACCAAAAACAACAACAAAACCTCCCACCACCCACTAAAGGATTATTTGTCTCTCCCAAAAGGGTTTTTACCCTGTAGTTCTAATACTTTGTTCTGACATTCCATTTTGCAGAGTATATATACAAAAAAAAGAAGATGATGCTAAAGCAGTAATTATTTCTATAACTGTTTGGAGATTACAATTACAAAGGTAACAAGGGGAGCAAAGATAGATTCCCATTTGCCAAGGGAAAGAGCATGCCTAGTCCACAAAGAAAACAACTAGTCTTGAAAAGATTAAGAATCACTATTCCATACTTAAACTAAAAAGCCTTCGGCTCCAGAAGATATTTCCATCTCAGCATGATCACAGTCAGAAAAAAAAAAAAAAAACCCTCAGATCTTGGCTTTTACTTGGCTTTTACATTTTGACAGTAATTCTTTAGCTATAGTCTCCATCTCAATTTATCTTTGTCCATGAATCAAGAAAAGTTTTTTTTCTGTTTTGATATTTTTTCCCTTTGCGAGAAGTGAAAGCTCTGAAATAGGAACCATATTCTATCTCATTGGCACATAGTGAGTAAATAGATTTTAGAACTGAAACATAGCTGGCAATTCTGACAGTGGTACATGTTGCCAGGAAGAATGTGGACGCATTTGTCTGAGACCTGTTCTAGTTTGCATATGCAAACACCATAGGTTCCTTGAGCATAAAGAGATGGAATATAAGCCACTAATCGCCTGGGAAGCAACTTCTTCACTGTGTTAAAATGTATCCATGGTATGTCCATGGACTTACTCCTTTTTCCTTTCATCAGTAGTTTCTGAAGAAGCCTGTGCTTTGTGTAGATCTGTATGCGTGCATTTTACCCCTATATATCTGTACTTACTTTATCCAAGAAAGTAATGGTGCCTTACAGGGCCCTGTTGTACAATCTCTGGCCTTCCTACTCTTGCTTGACTTCCTGTAGAATGGAAAGGAAAATCCCCAATATACTCCATGTCAGAAAAGTTCATTTAGGTAAGCTAAACAAATCAGACAACAGCTACATATATAGTGGCTATGTCAAGCAGAGGCAACTGGTGCAGCACTTTTTTCCTACCTTTTAGAGTGATTGTATAAGGCAGAGAGTGTGAATGAGGATAAATTATAGGGAAAGGCCCAGAATCCACCCTGCATGCTTAAGGTCAGGACTGCCAGGAAATCAGATTGTTTCACACTGAAAAGTATGGTAAGATCACTTTTCCTTTTCTGACAGATTTCTTGCTGCCATCCATCGCTATTTTCTTTGTTATTGTGAAGGAAATAAAAATCACCACTTATCAGAGGTCAAAAAGGTAAGAGGGCACTTACTTGATCCGAAGAGGAATGTTTATTCTAACAGAAAAAAAAAATGGAGTAGGTTATCAATTCTCTGAGCTGAGCCAGGCGAAAGCGTCGCGCAGGAGGTTTGGTGACGCAGATGCATTTCCTTCTCCTCTTACTTTTCTTTCTGTGTAGCAGTGTCCAACCCTTTGCTACAAATGTGTGTTAAAACTTTATTGCGCCCAAGATCCTGAGGAGGAAGCTTGTGGCTTCAGTCTTCAAAAAAGGTAAGAGGGAAGATCCAGGAAACTACAGGCTGATCAGCCCCACCCCCATCCCTGGAAAGGTTATGGAGCAGCTCATCCTAGAGACCATCTCTAGGTATGTCAGGGAAAGAAGGTGATCAGGAGTAGTCAGCATGGATTCACCAAGGGAAATTCATGTTTAATGAACCTGATAGCTTTCTATGATGAGGTGACTGGATGCACGATGGGAGAGCTGTGGACGTTGTCTACCTTGATTTCAGTAAAGTTTTCAACACAGTCTCCCATAACATCCTCGTAGGAAAGCTCAGGAAGTGTGGACTGGATGAGTGGACAGTGAAGTGGATTGAGGACAGGCTGGATGGCAGAGTTCAGGGGATGGTGATAAACAGGGCAGAGCCTAGTTGGAGGCCTGTAGCCAGTGGTGTCCCACAGGGGTCAGTACAGGGCCCAATGCTCTTCAACTTGTTTATCGATGACTTGGACAAGGGCACAGCAGGCACCCTCAGCAAGTTTGCAGATGACACCAAAATGAGAGGAGTGGCCAACACTCCTGAGGGCTGCGCTGCCATTCAGGGGGACCCAGACAGGATGGAGAGCTGGGCCCAGAGGAACGTCATGAGGTTCAACAAGGACAAATGCAGGGTCCTGCACCTGGGGAGGATTAACCCGAAGCACCAGGACAGATTAGGAGTTGACCTGCTGGAAAGCAGCTCCATGGAGAGGGTTTTGGGAGTCCTGGTTGACTAGAAGTTAACCATGAGGCAGTAATGTGCCCTCATGGCCAAGAAGGCCAATGGGATCCTGGCCTGCATGAGGAAGAGTGTTGCCAGCAGGTCGAGGGAGGGGATCCTGCCCCTCTCCTCAGCTCTGGTGAGGCCGCACCTGGAGTATTGGGTGCAGTTCTGGGCTCCCCAGGACAAGAAGGACGTTGAGCTTGTAGGGAAGGTCCAGCATAGAGCCACAAAGATGATTAAGGGACTAGAACATTTGTCATATGAGGAAATACTAGGTGAGTTGGGCCTGTTTAGTCTGGAGAAGAGAAAGCTCAGAGGAAATTTGATCAACATGTTCAAGTACCTGAGGGGTGATTGTAGGGAGGATGGGGCCAGGCTCTTCTCCCTGGTAACTGATGACAAGACAAGAGGTAACGGGTGTAAGTTGAAATATAGGAAGTTCCATCTGCATGTGAGGAAGAATTTTTTTACTATGAGGGTGACAGAGCCCTGAAATAGGCTTCCCAGAGAGGCTGTGGAGATCTTCCAAACCCGCCTGGATGCCACCCTGTGCCACATGCTGCGGGTGTCCTGCTGGAGCAGGGGGGTTGGACAAGATGATCTCTAGAGGTTCCTTTCAACCTTAAGCATTCTGTGATTTTGTGATTCTGTGAAATGCCAGAGGTTCTCCAAGTGACCTGTCAGCATCCAGCTGTATGGACTGAGAAAGGGAAATGCAAGATTCTGCATCTTACGGGAGAGTAGGAGGAAAATATATTTAAGAGAATGAAACAAAAGGACCTGGAAATAAGGGAGAAAAGTGACCTGGGAGTGTGTATGTAAGTGGGGTGGTGATGGGAGTACAAGTTTTTCCCTTTTTGTCTATCTTTGTGTACATACACAGAAAAAAAAAAAAAAGAAGAAAAAAGAAAATAAGAGAAAATAATTGGTAAACAAGAGTGTCAGAAGAAGGAAAAAAAGACACAAAATGGAGGATGAGTGAAATATTGTCAAGAAATTCCTCCTCTTCATATTTTGTTACTGCTTTGTAAAAGTGATGTAAGCCCAGCAAGTTAAGAGTGATTTTTACTTGCTATCCTTTCATTATCTTGCTGTTTGGAGTTGTCTTTTAATAGACTGTGATAAATACACAACAAAGAAGCAGAAGGTTAAAAGTTAGCAGAGGGAAGACAACATACGAAACAAACATCATCTGAGTAGGGGTATAAGATTGAACAACACTTAAAAAGATGAAAAAAATAAGACTGACTGCAGACTCCTTCATTTCCACCCCACACCTCCCAAGGAATGGAGATTTACAGGACAGGAGTCCTTCCACTGCTTTGGCTTGAGAAGATCTATGGAAACTATGGCGATTATGATGTCATAGATCTGAATGCACAGTTATGTAGTAATAATTTCTATGGCCATTCTGAAAAAATCCATTTCTCAGAAGGGAGGCACTGGGGATCTGGATTGAGACTATGGAAAGGAATGCTTATTTGTATATGGAATAAAATCAGTGCAGTGTTTCAGAAAAATATGAATTGGTGACTGGCCAAAATGAAGTACTGAGTTTCACATTGCTTTTCTACTTGTAAAACTTATAGTCACTGTTAAATTTTTTAAGTTCTCATAGTTATTGACAATATGAGGAGTAGAGAGCCCTCCTCCAAACTATTGTTACAGAAAGAAGGCATGCGAAGCAGATAGCACTTTAGACAATGTAGTTATTAGATCTTAACCTCATTGATGAGGTGGCAGTCCCACCTCCATAGCATTTCCTTCCAAGATACTTCCTCCCAGGATGTGGACTGCAATGAAACCTCAAATAAGGTGAGGAAAGAGTGATGCTTCAGCAAATTGTTCTTCAGTGCACTCTTTTGTACTGTTACATGCCCAATATTCCAAGCCCTCAAAGTCAGGTCATATCAACTGGTGATTTCCATCTGCTCTGCCTGGAGGCTGTGCCAATTCAGATGTCTGCTACTCGATCAGAAAAAAAGACAGGAATCTTGATACCAGTTACGAGCTTAATTGCAAATCTAGCTGACCACTGGAGCTAAGTAGATATAACTTCATCTTTTTTTGCAGCAACATCTGTTATAAATGTATTTTTAGAGAGAGAGAGACTTCAAAAATTATATGAGGCATCTTCTAGAATGGGTCTTTTGTCCTTGTCTGCTTTCCTTGAAACAGAGCAGAGAAGGGCAGATACCACAAATATGAATGGGGAACCATGGCTGAAGAAGTATTTCCACCTTACGATGAAGAACAAGAGATTCTTCAGTCCTTGTATGCCTCACTTAAGGGCATCTTAGAGACAAGGTAACATATTGACTGTAGAAAGTTCTTGTGAGTGTCTGGTTTCTTGGTGCTCTTTCAAGCAATTTTCAAAAAGATTTAACGTGATTTCCTTTCCTTTCCTTTCCTTTCCTTTCCTTTCCTTTCCTTTCCTTTCCTTTCCTTTCCTTTCCTTTCCTTTCCTTTCCTTTCCTTTCCTTTCCTTTCCTTTCCTTTCCTTTCCTTTCCTTTCCTTTCCTTTCCTTCCCTTCCCTTCCCTTCCCTTCCCTTCCTTCCCTTCCCTTCCCTTCCCTTCCCTTCCCTTCCCTTCCCTTCCCTTCCCTTCCCTTCCCTTCCCTTCCCTTCCCTTCCCTTCCCTTCCTTCCCTTCCCTTCCTTCCCTTCCCTTCCCTTCCCTTCCCTTCCCTTCCCTTCCCTTCCTTCCCTTCCCTTCCCTTCCTTCCCTTCCCTTCCCTTCCTTCCCTTCCCTTCCCTTCCTTCCCTTCCCTTCCCTTCCCTTCCCTTGCCTTGCCTTGCCTTGCCTTGCCTTGCCTTGCCTTGCCTTGCTTGCCTTCCCTTCCCTTCCCTTCCCTTCCCTTCCCTTCCCTTCCCTTCCCTTTTTTTTTTTTTTTTTTTTTTTTTTTAAGAAGAGCATACTATATCTAGGTTAAAATGCAAGAAGATTAATGTGTTTTCTCCTGATTTTTATGGGAATGTGAATTCCAAGACTTCTTCCTTTCTTGATTGTTGGAGGTTCCTTAGTGTCCTGAAGCAATATCTGTAAGAAATCTCTTGACACTTCTTTAGTAGTGGATGTCACATTTATTAATTGTTCTTTAAAGGCAGAGTATACTTGGTGTTTTCTTTTCAGCTGTACGTGCAAATGGAATAGATAGATATTGGTCCAGGCATCACTTTTGTAAAAACACTGAATGTAAAACAGTGAATGTCTGAATGACTGTAAAACAGCTATTGACAACAAATTCTCATCAGAATCATTTTCCATATTTAAATTGAGGTTTGTAATATCTCCATTGGATCTTGCCAGAGGACTTCATTCTAACTAAGAGAATGAAGAAAAGTCATGAATATATCTCTTCCTCTTATGCTTCCAGCCTCGATAAAACTGAAATTAGCAATTGCAAATTTTTATCAAAACAATTTGCAGTTATGATATGGATTTCTTTCAAGTTTCATTGCTTTAAGGTACAACATCTGATAATGGTACAAAAGCATCTGATGGGGTGCAGGCCAGGCTATTAGAGCACAGTTCGAACTGATGAGTGTTTCCACGTTAAATGCATTAGGCAAAGTAAAGCAAGACTGTGAAGGGTTGGCTTTGCTTTCTCATCCTTAAACTTGTTGATGGTGTTAATGCTCCCTCTGTGCTGTCCCTCCTTCCTCAGAGGCTGGGAACGCTTTGGGTTGACAGCAACTGTATCTTTTCATGACCTCCGTTTCTGCACGTTACAATTGATAGAATAACTAATGAAACTGAATTGCTTTGTTTTGAGGCATCTTTTCTGTCTATCTCTCTGCAGCAATTACTTTATCCCTTAGGCTGGAAGCTACAGAGAGCACTTTGCCGTGCTCAGGTGTATTCAATGAGTTGAGAATAGGCAAAATATTGAGGATGCAATTCTGCAGCTGATGTCTGTGTAAAGCTTTTGCAGGTACTAAGTACCACTGAGGAATACTGGCAATAGAGTGAAGCAGGCTGCAAGTCCTAGCACCAGAAACAGAACAGAACTAGGTTTTTAAAGACATTCTTTGTAGTAATGGCAATTTGAAACGTTGGTGTTGATCAAGGATAAGGAAACTGATGGCTGAAGAATTGAAACATGCCATCTGAAGAAGAGCTACTGAATAAGGAAGGACAGAGAGATTACTTATGAATAACTTGCATATAACTTCAGATAACCAGCACCTCGAACCATCTGGTCATCTAACTGTTGGCTTGGTGTATTACGTTGGTGCCTAGGAAAACTGCATTAGCTTCTACATAATGTATAAGGTACCTGTAAAGAAATGCAGGGATATATGCTAAGGCAGAGCTCATTAGGATAGCTTCAGATGGAGGCAAAGTTTCAGGCCAGTACTCTGGCTTTCATCCAGGCATATGCCCGCAAATGCTGCTTTAAATGTACCTACCATTACCAACTTTACAGTCAGGAATGTGTTTAGCCACTTTGCAGAACTGAGACCTGCATCAAACTGTTCTGCACTTCTCACTCATTATCTATGAGATTTGTCCTGAAAAAGCAGCACCCTGGCAAGTGGCTAATGATGAAGCTGTAACGATGAAGCTGCAGAGTGTTTTACTGGCAAGAGGTCCTGTGAGATATTTTAGGCTTGCATGACTTTGCTTCTGTACAAAATAGCTTAATCTTACCTTTGAGTTTTGCTGACAAATAAATATGCTGCTGGCCTCACTGAAGTAAAATCTCCATTTCTTCATGCTTGTTATAATGTAACCAGTTATTTTATTGTGTAGTGGAGATTTTCTTTGGATGAATTCTTTTAAATTGTTCAGAAAGATTGGGACATAAGTAGGAATCAGCAATGTTAACTGATAGTGAGGAATAAGCAAATTCACTGTCATCTGTTTTGCCTCTAGCCCAATGACCAGCTCTAACTTCTGCTGTTATTCTAAGATTTGGGCTCAGGTTCTTAATAGTCTCATCTACAGCAAGCTTTTCACAGAAAATCAGTTCATATGAGTCTCACTCTGTAGTATTCTCTACCGTAAAGGCCTTCAAACAATCTCTGATTTCAGTGCAATGTCCTAGCAAACTATAATATAACTAAGATCTAGTTACTTGATACATTATTCAGAATGGACTAATAATATATTGGCTAAGATGTATTGCAGGAGCAAGTGAACAGAAAATAAACATTTTCTTTGTGATGCCTTTCCTATACCATATAAATCCTATATGATTAGAACTTGATAAGTGTAAACTAACAAAACATAAATTCACTGAAAATAATCTTTAAGCATCCATATTTAGAAAGGTATAAAGGCTTTTTTTTTTTTTTTTTTTTTTTTTTTGGTCCCCATACCATCACACTGAACATATTGTGCTTATTTTTTGACTATTTTCTGCCTTCATTTTGGGTTTTCAAGTATTTTTTACCAAAGCAAGGATTGCATATACTAAAGCTTTTCTGCTCTGTCTTTTCCTAATAATCTATATGCTATAATTCTACAGTACCACTCTACCAGTCCAGTCCAACAGAGGAAAAGATTACATCAAAAAGTAAATTAGAGCATTGCATATATTTATATTTTTTCTATAGAGTTTTAATTCATATCTTTTGTGAGGCCAGACATACTTTGGGTCACCTTTCAAAGTATTAGGATACTTCAAGGGAATTAAACAGGTAACACTACTGAGGTGATTGTCAGCTTTTCCTTTAGCTGAGCTTGAAAAAAAAAAGAGAATAAGCTAAGATAACTCTTGTGTAATTTGTTTTACTAGATTTAATAAAAAGATCAAAGATCTGGTGAAAGATATACTCCTAAATATCTGATAGTAGTGAAAACCCAGGTAAAAGGATACTTACTCTTAATCGTTTTCAAGGCTTCTTTAGAAAGCAATAATTATAATTGGATTATCATAAATACTCTTCTACAAGTCAAAAAGCAGAATGGAATTTAAAAATTTATTTCCATAATAGTAATTTTAAGTAGAAGCCGATTCAGAGTAGTGTGCTGAATATAACAAGTATACACAAGCATAAATAGTGTATCTCATTTATTAAAACACTCATTTTACTAAGGTTTATCTGTGGTCTTTATGAACAACTACATCACAAAATAAAATGGACATTGGCAAATGATCAGCTTACCCACATATACTAATTTTATGTATCTCAAATTACTTTAAACCTGTAACTGCTCCCAGTTCACAGTATTGATCTTACTGAAACCTATACTTCAACTCTGTTCTTAATTTAAACTTGAATTGAGGTACAAGACACCATATTAGTCTAATAAATCTTTGTCCTTCATAGGGACATATATCATTTTGTATATATCATTTATATATATATGTATATATCATTTTGTAATATATCATTTTGTAGCAAAATACTAGGTTAATTTGTCATAGTCAGAAATTCAAAAGTCAAAAAATAGTAAAACTGTCATACTTTATTTCTGACCTCATTTTCATGAGAATGGTATTTGATTATACGCATTTTTTAAACCTACTTAAAAAAATTGCAAACTGGGTTGAAAGAAATAAATATTAAAAATATGTTGCAAAATAAGTGGGCGAAGTACAGCTGGAGTTTACTAAAAGTGTACAAAACTAACCTCTTTATTAAAATTACCAATTACAGAAGAAACAGATACTGTAAATTTAGAATAGATTTTATAAATCTAGAATCACTAAAATATTGCAGTGCCCCCCTTAGAAAAAGAATAATTGGTGGTGGTAAAAGGATGAGTCTGCTAATAAGTGGATTAAGGATTTTACAGATGCGACAACAGCTGCATATTGCATCGCCAGAGGAAATATCAGAGCTATGGAGAGGGTTACCAGAGAAATTTTTCAAGGATTGCTTTCAAGACTAAACTCAATCAATATTTTAATGAGATTGTAAGAAAAAGGAAGTGAATGTTAATGAAATTTCCTGATAACAGAAAGTTTTAGGCCTTAAAACCTTAAGGACAATTAAATATCATACAGAAGGAACTGTATGATCTCGAGAATAGGAGAAAAAAAATAAGAAAAAAATACTGTTCTAAATGTCAAACTTAGAAATAGAAGGAGTAGTAACATTTTTTCTTCTAAATTCAAGATCTCTGCCTGCCTTTTTATGGAAGAAGAGAAGAATGCTTTGTGCTACATGAAAACTGAGTGAATGTGAGTCTATATGTGATGCACAAAAAAAAAAAAAAGGGTATTCTAAGTGCATAACTGCATGGATGGTGAGGGCAATTGAGAACTGGCTGCATGGCAGAGCTCAGAGGATGGTGTTAAATGGGGCCAAGCCTAGCTGGAGGCCTGTAGCCAGTGGTGTCCCGTGGGGGTCAGCACTGGGCCCAATGCTCTTCAACTTGTTCATCAATGACTTGGACAAGGGCACAGAGGGCACCCTCAGCAAGTGATGACACCAAACTGGGAGGAGTGACCGACACCCCCGAGGGCTGCGCTGCCATTCAGAGGGACCTGGACAGGATGGAGAGCTGGGCAGAGAGGAACCTCATGAGGTTCAACAAGGACAAGTGCAGGGTCCTGCACCTGGGGAGGAATGACCGCAGGCACCAGGACAGATTAGGGGTTGACCTGCTGGAAAGCAGCTCTGTGGAGAAGGATTTGGGAGTCCTGGTTGACTAGAAGTTAACCATGAGGCAGAAATGTGCCCTCATGGCCAAGAAGGCCAATGAGACCCTGGCCTGCATGAGGAGGAGCGTTGCCAGCAGGTCGAGGGAGGGGATCCTGCCCCTGTGCTGTCAGCTCTGGTGAGGCTGCACTTGGAATGTCGTGTGCAGTTCTGGGCTCCCCACTACAAGAGGGATGGGGAACTTGTAGAGAGGGTCCAGCATAGTGTATTAAAGGACTGCAGCATCTATTTTGTGAGGAAAGACTAAGTGAGCTGGACATGTTTAGTCTAGAGAAGAGAAGACTGAGAGGAGATCTAATCAGTAACCATAAGTAACTGAGGGATGAATGTAGGGAGGATGGGGCCAAACTCTTCTCAGTGGTGGCCAGTAACAGGACAAGGGATAATGGGTACAAATTGAAACACAGGAAGTTGCATCTCCATGTGAGGAAGAATTTGTTTACTATGAGGGTGACAGCCCTGGAACAGGCTGCCCAGAGAGGCTGTGGAGTTTCCTTCTCTGGAGATCTTCAAAACCCACCTGGATGCCACCCTGTGCTCTGGGTGTCCCTGCTTGGATAGGGGGGTTGGACTAGATGATCTCTAGAGGTTCCTTGCAACCACAACCATTCTGTGATTCTGTAATATTTACATCACAGATTTCTGTAGAAAAGATGAACTAGTAATAAACATGCATAAACAATATAAACATGAGATTTTATTTCACATTTTATGAGAGGTTCAGAGAAAGACTGACGGAAGACCAGAGAAATGATTCTTCTATTTATGAGACTAAAAGGCTCTGTGAGGTTAGGGTAGAAAAGGAAACATGGGAGAGAATATGGGTATTGGCTACAATATTTTTTTTTTAAAAAAAAAGGATAAACTCAGATAAATGTGATTTTTTCCTATTCGTGTTATGTCTTCTCTAGTAAATGGAATAAATTGTAAGAATATGACATTAAGACCTTACATAAAAAGACTAAGGAAAATACCTCTTCCCATAAGGGGTGAAATGAATCAGAACAAGACCAAATGTGCTAGTAGAGGGAAGGCTACCCAAACAGATCATTGCCTTAGCAAAAAATGGCCGCATTTCCTCACGTCTTCACTCCAGTCCCAGCAATTGTCTCCCCGAAATAGATGGAAGCCTTTTGGAAGGCATAATGCAGAATGGAAAAAAAAAAAAAAAGAAAAAGAAAAAAAAAAAAAGCACCTGAAGAGGATTAATCATTTCATCAAAGCACTGCTTCCAAGAGAAAAAGTAGCAAGTATGAGCCAATCAGGCCGATAAGAATTAGCCAAAATGCAAACTGTTGAAGGCATACCAGCAAGCAAACCAGTATGAAATATATGTATCAGTCTTAACTTGCTGCACCTGAATTTTTGGCTAATGTTTTATTCTAGTTTATTCTCCCCGGGTTTAAGCAAGTAATTTTTTCCCATGGACAGATGGCTCCAGCACTTGAGCCTCCTCTGCTCCCTGGGAATATGTTCTTTGAGCAAGAGATATCCAAGGCCCAAAAGAGGAGCCAGCATATGCTGTGATCTTGCAAATGAAACTTTCAAAATGAAAATGTTAAGAACTTTGTATTTTATGGAAGCAAATACAAATACATACAAGGAACTACCTAGTTCAAATTTAGATTGTAATTGTTACGCTTTAAATGTTAAAGCCCCCTTCACAAAATATTCATGTTTTAAGCTGTCAGCACCTGGCCATTGGAAGCAGAGTATACATATCTGCTTGCCAATCTGAAATGCAGATACATTCTGTGACAGCTTGTGTTTCTGTACATTTATTTCATTACTAGGAACTGCAAGCCTCATGATTTTTTCTAATTTACATAAATAATGTGAATGTTGATTCTGTTCTTAAAAATCAACTGAAAAGTAAGAAATCTAAGAAACAATCTATTATGAATTGAGAGCTTTTTTTCTTTTTTTTTTTTTCCCTGTTATTAAGAGATTAGTTTTAATTATGGTAGACTTTAGTTTTTAAACCTGATAATTCATCTTCTGGAATTTCTGTAGAGGACTAGCTTCAATTCAGATAAAACTAAGCTGTTTCACAAGCTCCAAACTGATAGGTCACACCCAGCTCAGAAGAATTTGACTCTTAGAGGATTAATAAAAAGATCATCACAGCAGAGCAAAATATGAATAAACAAGTCTAGATACATAGCAAAAAATTCTGAAAAATAATAATCAAAGCCTTTTCAGAAAGAGGCCATTAGATATATATCTAGTGGTCAAAGTACATCTCAGATTTGTTCTAGGGCTGTTATTTTTCAATCACTTTTGTAAATAACAATAATATTCTCATATGTCATATGCTGTTCTTCTAAATAGTTTGTTGACATAAAAAGGGGTCCCTAAACACACACAAAACAAAAAAGCAGGAGGAAAAAAGATTAGTAGATGTAATTCCTTTTAATAATTTATTTTCCTCACAAGGAGAAAAACAAATAGAAATTACTTGTAAATTCTATGCTGTGATACCAGTAACAATATCCTAAAGTAAGATTACTGACATATTTTGACAAAAATTGTCTCTCATTGCCTATAGTGACAACAAAATCAGACAGAAATGTGAAAGCCTGGGTATCAGCCTAAGATTTTGAAAATAAAAGATATTTGTCTTTGGATTTACATGATTTCATAACTTCCCATTTCAAATTCCTTTCTTCCTCTAGGATTCTTGTTGCAGAAGGACTGGTAGATGTTGAGCAGAACGTATCAGCAAATGGTGAATGTGTTTCTTTTCTATTATCAGTGATTTATATGTTTTTTTGTTTGTTTTGTTTGTTTTGTTTTTATTTTTGGTATTAAAAACAGAAAAAAAAATCAGTAGATTTCTCATAAGACAAATCACAAAATCAATTACATATGTGGTCCTAATTAGCACAAAATAGAGAGCATAGAAAAAAATGGTATCTAAATGAAATCACAAAAGCAGTTCTAAGACCTAGGGATTTGGTACTTTTAATTTGAGTTTTCTCAATTAAAGATATACATACATTTTTTATGAAGCAAATTAAGGTTAATCTGAAAGAGTTGCTGCAGATAGAACCTTCTTTAGCTTAAAAAGGAAAAAAAAAAAGTGAAAAAAAAAAACAAAAGAAAATGCTTTTGTATTAATAAGACTTGTTAAGGATCAGGTTGAACTTGTGTTCCAGCCATTAATATTGATTTTTTGCTCTTATAAAACTAGTCTGTTACTCAATAAACAGGAATAATGACTCTGGCAGAGTCCCGTCTCACATCAAAAAAGACTTTCACACCATCATACAAGCATACCAATACAAGTGCACCAATACACTGAACAGTAAATAACAACTCTGTTTTCTTTGATTCTCATGTGATACCTTTAGTAAAAGCTTTAGTAAAAAAACGACATTATCTATCAATTATAATCAGATCGAATACGCAAATGTTACAATTTTAGAAATAATTTTGCTATTTATCTGAACAGCAAGCTTAATTCTTTAATCAAAAACAGTGTTTGTATTAGCATAAGTACTCCTAGGCCAGCTAATGATGAACCAGAATGCATGTGTGCTGTTCTTTAACATGGTAGACAACCTGAAGCCCTCACTGGTGAGGACATTGGTGATGCTATTGGTACTATTTTTTTCCACCAAGCAATTTGTGGAGTCTGAACACCAGTTGCTGATGGATTGTGGACTCTGATGGATGTTTTCCAAATTGTATCTGTATATTGTGAAAGATCTGTGTAGGTATATACAAAGATGAATTTTTTCATTTTTAAGTATTGCTACCAGAATGATACTGAGTACATTATAGCTTTTGAATTTGGGTCTAGAGAGGTTTTATGTTTCAGGTTTTTTCTATAAGCATTGAAAAATATCTATCCATGAATCTTACTTGAGATATCATTGAGGAAGGAGAAAAAAAAAAACAGGTTCTGTAAAGTACCTTGCTTTTTCCTCCAGTGCACTAGATATACATTACAACTGTAATTGCATGTTTCCTTTTATTTATATATAGATTATGAGGAAAAAGATGTCTTTGCATTCCAGTTATCCATTTTGTATTATCTGTAAAATCAAAATTCCTCAGCAACATATATACAGAAATTAAGCCTTTAAGTCTGCTTTTGCTTTAGGTAATACAAGGCATAGGATGCTTCATAGACAAAGGCCAAAAAAGTACTGAAACTGAGCGGGACTGGGTTAAGTTTTGTCTGACGTGGGTCTATGATTTCTTCATCTAGGGGATGCTTAAAACAATAAACAAATTACAATGATATGGGACTTGCATAGGTGACAGCACAATCCAGCAGGAATCGCTCCAGGTAGGACAGGCTTCTTTGAAACCACACTGTTTTTCTACTGCTGTCAGTCTAACCCCACTACTCCTTCTCCCCTTAAACTCTAGGTCCCTAGACCCTGAACGAAGGCTAGCACCACCACTGCCCTTTCTCCAAATCAAGTCTCAGAAACTCTGCTTTGCCACTGCTGTTTCTGCCATCAGGGGGATCTGCCTTTCAGGACAGAGCAATCATCTGGGCAAGTCCAGACATGGAGCCACCTGGACCCTTCACCTGGACCTCGGGGCCAGCAGAGCCACTGCAACTTCAGCCACTCACGGGATCTGAGACCTGAGAAAGGATGTGACTCTGGATAGTTTGGCATTAAGGAAAAGGCTGCAGGGTTTTCCTACTCCCACCACTAACAAAGCTTCTTGCTCTGATCCCCTGTCCTAGACATCTCCTGAGTGGGTTAAGTTCCCTGGGTAGCAGACGATTGCGCCAGAGAGCACCTAAGGAAACTCGATACCCACAAATCCATGGGCCCTGATGGGATGCACCCCAGAGTTCTGCGGGAGCCGGTGGATGTCATAGATAAGCCACTCTCCATCATCTTTGAAAGATCCTAGAGAATGGCAGGGATGACGGAGGACTGGAAGAAAGCCAATGTCACGCCAGTCTTCAGAAAAGGCAAGAAGAAGGACCCAGGCAACTATAGGCCAGTGAGCCTCACCTCCGTCCCCAGAAAAGTGATGGAAGGGCTCATACTGGCTGCTATCTCCGGGCATGTGGAGGACAAGAAGGTGCTCAAGAGTAGTCAGCATGGATTCACCAAGGGGAAGTCATGCTTGACAAACCTGATAGCCTTCTATGATGGAATGACTACCTGGATAGATGAGGGGAGAGCAGTGGATGTCGTCTATCTCGACTTCACCAAGGCTTTTGTCACCGTCCCTCACAACATCCTCCTGGGCAACCTCCACAAGTGTGGAATAGATGAGTGCACAGGGAGGTGGATTAGGAGCTGGCTGGATGGCAGTGCCCAGAGAGTCATGATCAGTGGTGCAGAGTCTACTTGGAGGCCTGTAGCTAGTGGTGTCCCCCAGGGGTCAGTCCTTGGTCCAGTCCTGTTCAATTTATTCATCAATGACCTGGATGAAGGCACAGAGTGCTCCCTCAGCAAGTTTGCTGGTGATACCAAACTGATACCCTAGAGGGCTGCGCTGCCATCCAGAGGGACCTGAACAGACTGGACAACTGTGCAGTGAGAAACTTCATGAAATTCAACAAGGCCAAGTGGCAGGTTCTGTGCCAGAGGAGGAATAACCCCAGACACCAGTACAGACTGGGGACCGACCTTCTGGAGAGCAGCTCTGCAGAGAAGGACCATGGCAGACATCATGGAGGACAGTGAGTTGACCATGAGGCAGCAGTGTGCCCTCATGGCCAAGAAGGCCAATGGGATCCTGGGGTGCATTAAGAAGAGCATCTCCAGCAGGTCGAGGGAGGTGATCCTGCCCCTCTATTCAGCCCTGGTGAGGCCACATCTGCAGTACTGTGTCCAGTTCTGGGCTCCACAGTACAAGAGGGAGAGAGTCCAGTGCAGGGCTACAAAGATGATGAGGGGCCTGGAACATCTGCCCTACGAGGAGAGGCTGAGGGAGCTGGGCCTGTTCAGCCTGGAGAAGAGAAGGCTGAGAGGAGACCGGATCAGTGTCTATAAGTACCTCAAGGGAGGCAGTGAGGAGGATGGTGCTGGCCTCTTTTCAGTGGTGGCCACCAACAGAACTACAAGAAATGGCCACAAACTGAAGCATCAAAAGTTCCACAGGAACTTAAGGAAAAATTTCTTAACAGTGAGGGTGACAGAGCACTGGAACAGGCTGCCCAGAGAGGTTGTGGAGCCTCCTTCTCTGGAGATCTTCAAAACCCGCTTGGACGCAGTCCTGTGCCACGTGCTCTAGGTGACCCTGTGTGTGCAGGGGTGTTGGACTAGATGACCTCTAGAGGTCCCTTCCAACCTCAACCATTCTGTGATTCTATGATTCTATGACTTAATTTGCTTACCTCCTGCTTCGTGTAATGGAAAAACCTACCAAAAACATGGCAGTAAGAGATTTTTAAGTCTTAATCTTTTTCGTGGCCTGTTGTCAGACCATCTACAGAATGGATAGTACTGACTGAAGAGTGAGCATGCCCTGAATTAACTTATCCAAGATACATTTATCCCCAGGTCTCTGAGAAACTTCAGAAATAAAGAAAACTTCCATCCACTGAATAAATATATTTCCCAGAATATTAAAAATGAAGGTGGAAAATGACCCTGCTGCAAGGAGAGTAAGAATCTTGCCTTTTCAACAGCTTTTTGCTCTAGTAGTACAACCAACAGTGTTGCACACAGAATTAAAATACTGATTTTTTAAAAAATCATAATTTAGAGAGTACCTTTTTGTTCAAGATTTCTTGTTTACAAACTTTTTTTTTTTTTTGTAAAATGAACAAAATGTTATTCAGCTAGTCTTACCTTACAGCCCTGTTAATGCTGTAGATTGACAGAAGTCATCTCTCCAGTGGTTTAAGAGCTTCAGCTCAAAATATGTGGCATTGATAAATGCTACTTTTTTTTTTTTCCTTTTTTAAATTTTCTGTAATACTTATCGAGCCCCCATCAGGTTGATAATTATGTCATACATGCTTTACTGCATGTATTTTATATTAAAAAGGAACATTTATAATGATATGTTTGTATTGTTGATGTCTACACCCATACAGTTAGTTCCGTATATTTTTTCATACTTTACTTTTTTGCATTCATTGACAAATTAGATTGGCATTGTTCATAATATTTCAAGTGTTGTCACAGTTGGAGTACATCCAAAGTTGTGTACTTAAACTGCCAAAGAGTGTGAGATCAGCACTGGGCATGATACATTGCTTCGCTATTGTTGGGAAATACTTTTTCTTTGGGAAATCAGCTCCAATCAGTGTCATCAGAAGTTGTGTAAATCCTCACAGGCTGACACTACACATTGGCAATTCAGGAATCAGCAGCCATCACATGTCTGAGCTGCCAGAAGTTTTTGTAACCCGCTATTACTTCAGTAACAGGGAGAAAAGCTTTTCTTTAACCTGGTGTCTTCTCCTGTGGGACGTAACCAGTATTATTTGACTTATATTGGCTGCATGTGAACAGATGCTTGAGCCTTGAGCAAACCTGCAGGACAGACTTCAATTTATGTATCTCCTTGTTTGTATATTCTCCCTGAACACCCGAGAGGGACACCTATATAGCGCTGATTAAGCTGTAAATTGATAGATTCTCTCTAGATTGAAGGTGTAGTCTGAAGTATCCTAAATACAAGATTAGAAATGGACTGAAAGATGGGCAAAATCATAACAGATTTTAGTTGTCTGTGGATTTATAGTAATATTCTCTGTAGCTTAAGTTTCAGGCCTATCAAAGAGCTTATTGAAGTAGGGAAGGCAAAATTATGGTGATACACATGTTAAAGACATTGTCCTTGTCAGAAGTAAATGGTTGCAAGCTCTTTGCTTGAGTAAGGTGAAATAGGGATAAAACAACTGAAGTGACACTGTGCTTCGAGAGCCATTAAGGGTATCATAGATTACAAGGCAAACTGGGAATACAAGTGAAATCTCTTCAACTAAGGGATGGTTTGGATGTTTGCCAAGTCTCCCTGACGCATTCACCTTTCTTGACCTGCAGTTTCCCACCCAGATCTCAACTCTGACAGCTTAGGAGACAGCCCGCTGCCTGCCAGGTAGTGGCAGAAAGCAGTTTTTAGGAATGGGTATCACTGAAAGATAATGACATTACACTTTGTAGTGTAGGATTTCTTCTTTCACAAAAATACAAAAATGGCAAACTTCAGCCCTCTGGGAATCTATGGCTTTGAATGGCATAAAGAAGAACCAGCTGTCCACCAGTGTCCCCTGATATGGTTTAGAAGATAATTACTTTTGATCTATGCTAATTATTCTATTCACCTCAGCCATGTCATACAGTCGTTTTAGAAGGTATCAATGATATGTTATACATGCAAAAAGAATGTTTCTCTGTCAGTGCTATTTGTTCATTACTGCTGGAGGAAAACCAACTGATCTACTGGCAGGATTCCTGCCATCCAAGGACACAAAGGATATCAAATTTGAGTTCTGGTCTGCTACTGTTTTATTAAGAAGACATTAATTGGGCAAAATATTTTTCTCTGGAGCTGGGCTTGTTAATAAGTTTTTTCCATAGACTGTTGGAAATTTGTTTCCAGCTGACCCTGCAAAGCTTACTAGCAATCCCATAAATATAAACTCCTGCGCTTTCCCCATGAGCTGTAACCTAACAAGAAAGGCAGAGGTCTCACAAACATATGAATACTGCTTACAGCTTAGTTATGACCTCTGAGTCACCAGTTGAAACTCCAGGAGCTGGCTAAATTTCACATGTGCTTGTTAGCCTGCCAATGTCAGCACTGTCTGCATTTCCCATTGCGAAGAAGGAGAAAAAGTGTCCATCATTCCTGTTCTCGATTGCATTACAATTTTTTAATACAGTTAGCCCAGATGAAGTGCTTTGCGTGTTCAGAGTCCTGAATAAATTCTAATGAATTATGCCTCCCAAAAGCAGGTTAAGAGAAAATCAGATCACACCAATTGTTTTATCCAGCTATGTGTTAGATTTGGCATTATCTATACTAGATCCCATATACAATTACTATATACATTCCAGTGCTTTGTAATAAACAGAAGGAAGGAAAATACAGAAAGACTTCTTCCATCATAAAGTAATTAATTCATACAAAGAGATCCTGTTTGTTTTTCAGTTTGGTCAGTTAATTCCATGAAGCAAAGCATTTCATATAAGTTTCAAACCTTTGAAGTTTCTTTTGTAAGATTTGATTTTTATTTTAAAAACATAGATTCCAGATATCTGTGTATTTGTGGATAATTACAACAGTTTATCTTTTCAAAGTATAAGTAGGTAACTAAGGCTACATGTCATGTGAGAAATGGTCAAGTTTGGAAATGAAGTGACATTTTCTTTCATATTCTTTATCTCCAGGCCTCCCAGATTTTTTGCCACTTCTGCACAACAAGCCATGAAATATTTAATGGCTTTGCAGGTGACAGCATTATCTTTCAAATTTTATAACCTCTGTAAGGAGTGTCCAGTACTGTAAGGAGTAGATGAAAAAATAAGTCATTACAAAAATTAGAAATAGCTATGATTGTTTATCATAAGCTATTATTTTCTCTGATAAGTTCAGAAATGAAAACGGTATTTCAAGGTACACCTTTTATGATGAAGTTCGTATTTTTTGCAAAACATTTCCACACTTTTACTATTTAATGGTCCTCTATTACAGGACTTCAGAATAGGAGACATACAGGATAAATGCATGCTATCTAAAATGACACAAAGGTCTTACCTATAAGAATATTCCTGATCATTATTTATTCCTTTATAATTTTCATGGTGTAAATCAGAATTGAACAAACTATTTTCTGGCATCACAGAGACTTAATCATAGAATCATAGAATGGCTGAGGTTGGAAGAGACCTCTGGAGATCATCTAGTCCAACACCCCTGCACACACAGGGACACCCAGAGCACGTGGCACAGGACTGCGTCCAAGCGGGTTTTGAAGATCTCCAGAGAAGGAGACTCCACAACCTCTCTGGGCAGCCTGTTCCAGGGCTCTGTCACCCTCACTGTTAACAAGTTTTTCCTTAAGTTCCTGTGGAACTTTTGGTGCTTCAGTTTCCGGCCATTTCCTCTAGTTCTATTTCTATCAGTGGCCACCAGTGGAAAGAGGCCAGCATCATCCTCCTCACTGCCTCCCTTGAGGTACTTATAGACACTGATCATGTCTCCTCTCAGCCTTCTCTTCTCCAAGCTGAACAGGCCCAGCTCTTGAAAAAAGAAAGGAAAAAAAAAAGAATTTGAAATAGTAGTGTCAGCTGGTTACACGACATTTTAAAAGTAAACAATATGTCTCTGTAAGAGTAAAAAAGGCCCATACCTGTTACATTGTCTCTTTGTCTTATTATTCTTATATTCTTGTGTATGTTGCAGAAGCAGAAAGGAAAATTTTTAAAAAATCTTGATGTGTCAAGATCAGAAAAAACAAATCAGAGCAAGCCAACTTTCTTTCCAGATTACAGATGAGTTAGGGAAGGAATAGCAGCCTTGTATAAAATCATACTGGAAATCTGTGTAATTAATATTTTCAAATCTCAGAACAGGAACTTACCATACAGTTATATGAAATTCCGTAGTGGAAAAGATGGAGTTTTTTTGCAAGCAAAATCTCTGAGGCAACATAGGATAAAAACTGCAACTGAATCTAAATAGTTTTCTGCTTAGTAATTACTAAATTGCAAGAACTGTGAACTTAGAGCCTGGCAGTATCTGTGCATATATTGGAGCATCTGCTGGGCAATTCATCCCTCTCCACTTTCACCGTGGTGTGATACACAGAATTTCAGATTTCCCTGCCCTTGTGAAACCACTGACAAAGCTGTCGATAGCTGTATTTGCAGTTATCAGAGTGATTACATCTGTACTCACAGCTCTTCTACTATGGAAAGATTATTTAACATTCTTGTGCCTCACTTAACACCTACTGAAAAAAAAAAAAAAAACGGAGTTGGAAACTGTGTTTTACTAATCATTAGACTTTAGTACTGGACAGGGGATTCAAGGATAAATAAATTATGCACTCAACCCTCATCACATGGAAACTGAGTTATCATTGAATTGATGGGCATCTTCAGAAAATGACTGTCAATTAAATATGTTATTTTAGGACAGTAATAGAAGTAATTATCTTTTGTGCCAAGAGAGAAAGAATTAGCACCAAGAGGCCATGATGAGTCCATAGAATCAGTCAATAAAGGAAATTTTCTACAGTTACTTGACCTGATTACGAAAGATGGTGTCGTTGCAAATCTGTGTAGCCGCATGTAGGAAAATATAAGCCAATGGCATCAACAGGTTGAGCCTTATCAAGAGTAAAAAGGATGCTGATCATCATAAGTAAATTGTTGGAATTTGTGGAAATAAGAATACAGGGCAAGAGTAACTACCTTAAGAACGTTTTTCCAAAAAAATAGAAGACGGAAATTCTGAAAAAAAAAATCTAGGAATTTCTGCAGTGGTTTTAAATATATTTGGGAGGGAAGGCTGAGTGAGTATTTTGATACAAAGATTTTGGATACTCTTTACCCTTGATCATTGTATCACTTCAGTCTAACCCTATTTATAAACCATACATCTACTCCCTATGGAGAAGTTTATCAAAACGTGTTTATTAGCATACAGGTTTACATAAATATATCTGTCAGTGAATGATACTGCACAGTGATATATAGATTTTCTGTTACTGAGTTTTTCTGGAAACTGCTGGAGGACTAGAAGATGGATGTTTCATCTTGACTGAATCAGATTTGTTAAAAATCCAGGTAAGTACAGGCAGTGTCATCTGGTTTACCAAAGCAACATTTAAAAGAGATCATCAAACAAATAAAACAGTTCTCAGTTTTGACACTGCTGTAAAATGACTTCCCTAATTAGTTAGAGGTAAATAAGCTGTGGGTGGGAAAAGCAAGAGATTGGGACTGTAGTTTCTGATGGGCCTCAGAGGAGAGAGCAGCTCACTGACCAGCAAGATGGGTTGCCTCAGGGAAGGTCAGTTGAAAGGCTATATTTTTCAGGATCCAGGAAAGTGCTCTTGACAGCATAAAGAGAGAAAAAGTAGATCTGATCCTAAAGCACACACACAAAAAAAATAATAATAAAAAGTTTATTTCTCTACTTTTTCGACATTTAAAAAAATAAATTATTGTGAATTTGCTGTGTTATTACACTCTATCTCAGTTGGCCCCAACAGCTAATTTAGGAACTGGTATCACAAATCAGAAGAGAGAGAAGTAGTTAGCAGTCATGGCCAGGAAAGCCCTCTGATACAGTGCAAAGTAGGAAAGATGTACCTGATCCCCTAAAATGTTGGAGGATTTGTGCTGTGTAGAAAACCACACACTAAAATTAAAACTGTAGTCAAAACCTTCTGCACAGAAATAGCTGACTCTTCCAGACTAATAGTGAGAACGGTTTTTAGCTCATACAAATATTGTATATGGATTGCCTATGAATATTGTTTTTATGGAGGGTGCTCTGGTGCACTTCACCTCTCACCGGGTGAGACGAGTATGAGAGGAGGGTGACTGGGACTGCCCCATGTCACATTTGTGGGGGAGTGCTCTACAGAGCCTGGAGCTGTGTCCAAAAAACGTCTCTGAGCTTGCTGAGCCAGAGAAGGATGAAATGCGCACTTGTAAGAATCCCTTGGGATACAGCCCTGTTTGATGGTCATTTTCTTGATGTGAACGGGAAACGTTTAATTAACATCAACTAGGATTAGTCTGGGTTCAGATTTTTCCTTATTTCCTTCAGTCTTTTAAATTTTGTATCTTTTAATAAAAGTGCAGTGTTCAAACTATTCAGAAACACGCTTTGACAATCAAACAATGCTTTGGTTTTTGCTTATGTTTTTAGACAAGGATGTTTTTGTAATCATGCCTCTTTCCAGGTCACACAGTCACAGCCACTTTAACACTGGTAAATTGAAATCTCTTTTCAATTCATCATTATAATTGAAGCTTTGTTCCTTAATGTAGGAAAGATAGAAAGGTCTAATCTTAGAATATATTCAGTTTTGCTTATGAACAATGCCATAGGCATAAAAGGGTTATGTAGAGCGCCAGGGTCATTTTTTTTTATAGAGGTGGTTGCCTTTGTCTATAAATCAGTGAGCTTTGTATAATTGGGAAAAATGAACCTGTTTACTTGGTCTTGGTGATTGTTGTCTTTTGAAGACATATGTCCAAAATACATCAGGTGGGTTTGATCTGATACTGAACTTATTTTCTCTAATATGAAACACTAAGCCCAACTTGGATGTGAAGGAGATTAAAACAACATTTAAATGTATCTTACTTTTTTAATTGCTAAAAGATCCCTGTGTCTTGCTGTTTTCAGAAAACTGGCATGTTGAGAATCACAGCAGTTGTGCAATCTAGCAAAAGCCTTGAATGCCTTTCAAACTGGTGTTAATAATGTATATTGAAAAGTATTTCATTCTGGCTTTGGTTTGTCATTGCTCATCTGAGCATTTTTTGACTGTACATAGATTTTAATTCCCACTAGGGAGCAGGTAGAAATACTTGGAATCTCTCCTATATGTAGTTTTGAGGACTATTCCTGTGCTTCTGCTGCAGAAGAGCTTATTAGGGTCCCTGGAGTGTCTTGAATCTATAGGATCAGCAGTATAGGACCAGAGCTCCTATTTTAGTGTCAGAAGTAGCAGAGGCAAGATAGACATCAGTTAAAGGAACTAAAGCAAAGGAAACTTAAGATTTTTTTTCCAAACGAGTTCTCCTTTTTCAGAAGAGACTTTATTTTCAGCTTACATGCAACATGCCTACACTTCAGAATACCCATATGATGCTGGCAGATGAATATAGGCAGCACCTGAAAGCCAGGGATGAGTCAGGACTATGATGCACCTCTGTAACAAAATTGGATTTTGCTAGGAGAAGGAATACAGATAAGCAAAGTGAGAAGCCCAAGGTCATTGGGTGCAATCATTTGGGATGCTCCACAAGCATTTCACTGAGAGTAGCTGTGCAATGAATATAGTCAAACACCAGAAAGGTCAAGTCCAGTTTGTCCACTCATGCACACCCGCGAAGACTTGTAGCAAAAACAGAGCATCTTTTTTATGCCTTCTGTCGGTGCATGCATGGTCCAAAGAGCCTGTGTATTGTTTCTATGGGTTCCATATGTACCAAAGACCCTTTACAATTATTTAGAAGTAGCCATGATAGCAGGGCCTGCTCTGTCTTTCCTTTCTTCTCTCAGAAGGTGACACTAGTAGCAAAGTAGGAATATGAGAAGAGGAGAGGGAAAAAATCTCCTCTTTTGTGCTCCTGAAATAACACATATGTGAACAGCATTGCTGTTTGTACTCATCTTTTCCCTCTGAATTGGAGCTAGAAGAGTAAATGGAGCTGTAGCATTTTTCAACCCAGTTCCCTTAGGCAAATTTTCCAATTCAAGTTTAAAGTTGTTTTCCCCATCATGCTATGTGTGCCACCCTCTTCTTTTCTTGCTTTTCTTCTTTTTGAATCTTTTGTCAATTGTGGTTGAATCTTGCCAAAGGGTGATAGGCTCAAAGAGAGAGATACTGAAAATTGGTGAGATGAAGAATACCCTGACAGTCCTTTTATGAGACTGTAGAATGCACTTAAGCCTTATGAAAAATCAGGGTATCCACACAAAGTAGGGAAGCTATTAAGAATTTAACATCAGGAAAAAACTTCAGTCAACCCTGGCACTTAAATTAGACATCAGAAAATCTGGGCATAGAAGTGAAGTTTTACTAATTCCTCCATGTATCGAACAGCTTGTTTCTCTGACATAAAATGTCAGATCTTTTAACCTCAATGTTTACCTCTAGAAATATCATGATTTAAAAAAAAAAAAAAGGAAACCTCTCTGATTCTTGCAGCACGACAGGTCTTTAGATTGTACTTGTGATCAAAAAGAGTGGTCTGCTCCTTTTAATTCTACAGGCATAACAAAGCTGTAGGACTTAGGTTTGATGTAAAGTAAGAAAGTGGAAAATATTGTTCTTGTTGATATGTTGGAACTGAAAAATCTGTAGTGAATAGGAAGATGGTGTGATGTTAATTACAGTTTGAAAGAGATAACTTCTTCAGCTGAAAAAAATGTCATAAACAGTGTGATAGGTGGTTTATTATGACTTTCTTCAGGTTTCTATAGCATCATGAGAGTGTATTACTAAGGAAATGTGAAGAGATATCTCTTTTAGGCCCATATATCTGTTTGCCTTTAGAAAAGAAGAACAGTTTCTCAACTGCCATCTATAATTTTTCTGGCAGGAATACAAAGATCCATTTTATGGTCCAGATCTTCACTATTCAGAATATCCTTGGCGGCTTCAACTACATCTACTCAGAACTATTATTGCTAACTTGCCCTACCACAGCCTTTCCACAGCTACAAATCTAGTGCATACAGCACGGATGTTTCAAAGCATGGGTGGCCCTTCAGTTGCTGTATAAGGTATCCTTGAGATTTAGGACATGAATAATGATCCAAAAAATTATTCTAGAGAAAAAGCATAGGATGAAGGAAGAACATTGCTCAAAATGATTTAATCAACAATCACTTGCAAAATAGGCTGGTTGTTGCAGGTAGACAGCACAGTCTTCCCTGTTGTAACCCAGTCTATTAAATGAAGGCTCCTATGTCTGTGATGCACATAGGTTTCATACGCTACATAACTAGGAGGTACTTTCTCTTGCTTGCTGAGGATCCCTACGTGCCATCCCAATTCTCTCCCTTTCCATCCTGCCAGCTACACAACCTCACTCAAAATGCACAGTTTTAGATGAACTCTGGACATGGGCTATTAATCTTCCTTGCTCCAAGCATCAAAAAGCAAGCCATGAGAGCAGATTGTTACAGTCCTTTCAGTGGATCCAGACTATCTGTGGCAACCAAGATTCCAGATGACAGTTTTTATGAATGAAAGAGTGATCTGAAAAAGGGTTATCAATCAGCAGTAGCTGACTAACATCAAACATAAAATGCAGGTGCCCTTCAGGAACAGGACTTATGTCTAAAATAAAACTCCCTTGCCAACTTCTGTCAAGGGCTACTGGTTTCCAGATCAAAGTCTTCTCTGTCTTCCAACTGCTATGTTCTGGCACTTTCATTGCTGCTCTGCCGTGAAGTAGATTGTCTCTTTGTAGTGATTAAACCAGGAATGCTGGGTTTGGACTTTATATAGGCAATACTTTACTGACAGAACAAGAAGCATCAAACACCGCGTGAACAAGCTGTAGAACTGTGGAAAGGTTATATCGCTGTGTACAGACTTTGAACTAGACTTACAGTACACAACAGAACTGTTTACTTCACCAGATATTGTATAGCACTAACGAATAACTTATCATGGTGTTTATTCCACTCAGTAAAACACCTCTATTTTCTATACCAAACACTGGTTTCCTGGGTGCAGAAATTTTCCTAGAATTTTATTTTCTTCAGTGGGGAAAATTGTTCGGTTATAGTGAGTTATATTCAGTTATAGAGGCAGGAGAATATAAATATTTTCTGATGTTTTTCTGAAAAAAAATATACAAATATGTTGCACACACCATATATATACAGGAACCTTTTGAGATAAATGATAAGGGATCTAGGCAATGTCACTGGAAGGCCACCCTTAATTATTTCTGAAAGGCTGAGGAAGTTTCTGAGGAGAAAGCCTCTGAGGCTTTCTTCAGAAAGAAAATATCACCTCTATCTTCAAGAATGGAAAGAATGAAGATCTGTGGAATTACAGGCTAGTCATCTTCACCTTGGTCTCTTAGAAGCTGGTGGAGCAAATAATCCTAGGAGCCATTTCCAAATATATAACCAACAAAGAGGTGACTAGGAACAGTCAATATAGATTTATGAAGGGGAAATCATGCCTGATGAGCCTGATAGCCTTCTGTGATGAGAGGACTGGCTTGGTGGACAAAGGGAGAGCGACAGGTAATATTTATCTTGACTTTAGTGAGGTTTCTGTTCCATAACATCCTCATTGACAAACTGACTGAGTACAGTCTAGGTAAGTGGACAGTGAGATGGACTGTCAGTCATTGCTGATCCCAGTGGCACAAAGTCCTCCTGGAGGCCAGTCACTAGTGATGTCACCCTGGAGTCAATATGGGGTCCAGTACTTTTGAACTTCTTCATTAACAACTTGGACAATGGGACAGGATATGCCCTCATAAGCCTACAGGGGTGGTTAAAACGCTAGATGGTTGTGCTGGCTTTCAAAGGAATCTTGAGGGCCTGCAAAAGAAGTTGACCTCACGTTATTCAGCAGAGGAAAGTGCAGCTCTTGCAGCTGGGGAGGAATAACCCCATGCAGAAGGGCAGGCTGGGGGCCAGAAGGTGGACAACGAGTTGACTACTTGTAGTAAAGAAGGCCAACAGCCTCTTGGGCTGTATTAGACAGAACATTTCCAGCATGTCAAGGGGAGGTGATCCATCCACTTTACTGTGTACTGGTGAGACACATTTGGAGTGCTGGGACTGGTACAGAGCTTCTCTCTATTGAAGAAACATCAACATTCTGGGGTGAGTCCAGCAAAGGGCTACTCAGATGATTAAGGGACCAGAGCATCTCTCATGTGAGAAAAGGCTGAGAGAGCTGGAGACTCCAGAAGAGAAACCTGAAGGGAATCTTATCCATATGTTTAAATATTTGATGGGGACGTAAGGAAGATGGAGGCAAACTCTTCTCAGTGTTGCCCAGTGACAGGACAAGAAACCCTGGGCAAAAACTGATACACGGGAATTGGCTCTTAAATATAAGAATTTTTTTCCTTTGCCATGTGAATGCTCAGATCACGTAGCAGGTTGCCCATAGAGGTGGTGAAATCTGCATCTTTGGAAATATTCATATCCCAACTGCGTACAGCTGAGGTTAATCTGCTATAGATGACTCTAATCTGACCAGAGGGTTGAACTCGATGATCTCAATGCCCTCAGCAGCTATTATTTCTGAGTCTATAATATATCTGTGTGTGTCTGCGTGTGTGTGCACAGGTGCATACACGCTCTTCGGCAAAAGTGTGGACTTGCTTTAAACAGAAGGCATGCGGATAAGTGTGGAGAGCAAAAAGGATCACAGTTAAATTACTGTATGTCAAAACCACACTGGAATTGGCCAGCAAAACCACACTGTGATTACAATGGAATAGTAAGAAAGTTTTGTGTTTAGTTGAAAAGAGTGATAAAAGCAAAGCACTGAAATGCAGAAGGTTAAGGGCAGCTGCCTTTGAAGAGTTTAGTGCACTGCTTGCCGGTGTGGTTTAAGCAAATCAGAAGTGAAGGTGTTTCCTTATCTGGAATGCTAATGAACAGAAAGCCGAACGCTTCGCTAAGCAGAATTGCAGCCTGCATGATAATTTGGCAGCTACTGACAAGCAGTTATGCTTCTTCAAAAGATGCTGTGACATCCCCAAATTTAAAATCATGGGAGGATGACAGATCAGCCACTGAGAAAGCAAGTGGGCTTTCACCTGAACTTTAGTCATGAGACAATGTGAGCTGTGTGGGATGAGCCAGTCTATAGTGCTCAGAGCTCTAGTCTTTTTTAAGAAAATATGATCATGGATCATCAACCATAATAGACATGGGTTAGTGGATGAAAGAAAGATCATATGATGTGGCTGTTGGTAATAGTTTATCCAAAATTTCAATTTTTCTTATGGAAGTTAAAGCAGGCTGAAATGAAGTATTCTAAGTGCACTATCTTGGCTGTCCTGTAACACACTATCAGTTTTGAGCAGCAGGTGGGCAGACACATATGACTAGTAAATCAAATTAAAAATTGTCCTTTGTACTAACAATTTTATTCATTCTCCATAGGCTTCAGTTTTCAAACAAAGGCCCGAATAACATTGCCAGTGCTAACGCACTAGATAGATAGTTTGGTATCTTCCTGGTGTAGCCAATAAGCAGCACATTGAGACTCCAGATCATATCCAACTTTCAGCTCTGAAGGAAAATTTCAGGAAAGAAGACAGGCACTTTTATACTCAAACATTCTGACCTTTATATTTGGAAAAAATATACCTGTTTTTTTTCAGGAGGAGTTAGATATTGATGGTATTGCAGAATGCACACTTCTTACTTCTCCAAGAAGCTGGGGGAGAACACAGAAATATATTCAGCATATGTGGGTGAAACCCTGCACTGAGGGTGCACTAAGGAGATGGCTCTTTCCAATCTTGAAACTTTGCTGGCTTTGCTGGCTAAAGAAAGTGTTTGTGGTGAGAGTAAAAAGGGATGGAGGTTGGCTACCTGAAGGTAACCTGAAGTTGTGTAAGGATGGGACTGCAGAGGGAACTTTGTCAGATGCAGTGTTTAATCTGTAAGCTAGGAAAGTAACAAACACAGCAGAGTTCTTCCAAAATGACTATGAGCAGCCATTAACACAGCATTAAATATGAGCATAAGAGGATTAGTTTAGTTTTGAATATTCTAATCTATCCATGTCCACACTGCAAACAAAAAAGGAGGGAAATGAATTTTCATTTCGTTTGTATAACAAAAAATTAAAGTGCAGATATGTATATCCTCTGCCTGGCCTGACTTCTCAGATCATATCATTTTGGAAAGTGGAGGACCTACTGCCAGATTTGTGCTCTACACTTTTTTTTTTTCTTCGGTGGTTTAAATTAAAAACATTATAAATTATATGAAGCAAGCAGATCATTATGAAAATAGAACGATGTTGACATGCACTCACCCCTTTTCACATCACCATTTTCCAGGACAAATGTCATTGTCTGTGACATCTCAGACAAAGGACTTGTCTAAATAGGTTTGCATTATCAGTAGCTATAGAAAAAGTGAGAAAAAATAAAACAGCTCCAAAAATACAAAACAGCTCTAAAAAATAAAGTCTATCTGCCAGTTCAAAGGTCTTTCTGTAAGCATATAAGCATTACTGCTACTGCATAAGAGAGAAACTGAAAGAAAGACTCACATCTTTTTTTAAAGGAATAAAGTCAAGCCACAAATGTTTATGGTCTCCTAAATATTATGTTCATAAAAGAAGAAAGATATATGTGTCCAATTCTATGTGTAGGCAAACCTATATCTTTTACAAACAGTCTTTTACAGACAACGCTGATGTGTTGTTTGCTTTTACAAGACATTAGCAGCATTTTCTCCTGTAGCTATACCAAGCTGGATTAGATGCTTGTTGATGTACAGAAGGTGAATGATTACTTCAGAGTGAATTTACTCACTGCAGTCCTTCGGCTTGGGTGGTGGTTCCCTGGTGACCTCTTTGCATTACATTTATATGCATCATTTGCTTTGAACACTTGGAGGGCTTTTAAAGTTTCACTGATTTGGCCTTTATGGTAAGGATTTAGGTGATATTTCTAAAAGCTTATAGATAGAGGGGAGTTTTGAGGGGTTTTTTTTCTTCTTCTTTTCATTAAGCTTTTTATTTCATGAAAAGCATCGGATGTTTCCTCTGATGATCAGCATGGAAAACAACTTGGAATACTGATTCTGTTCATATGATCATAAGTAATTCATTCAAGTTATTAAACAGCATTATTTTGTCTTCAGAAGGTTTATTCTGACACACACTGGTAAAATACAAAGTATTCATACTTTACGTATAACGTAAAATATATTGTAAATACACTTTACAATATGTAAAGTATGACAGATTATTACCACTCTTCTGTTCCCTGCAGATGCTATTCATAGCGTGGTAACTTCTCTTCCTCCAAGATCTACAGCTCATTTCTTCAGTAAAAACCTGATCAAGTTGAAAAGTGCTTTCCCTTTCTGGCTCAGCTTATTCATACACTTTATATTTAAATACACTTAATATTTAATATATTTAAAAATACACTTTATATTTACAAGTTTATGTATGTATGTGTAAGCAGATGTTTAAATGCATGCATATAGTTCTATGTGTATAAATCTGTGTGTAAACAGATAAATGGATTTGTCTAATTTTGTATCCTAAATGTCATGAAAATTATGTGTGCACAAATTACAGTAACTTATTAATAAAATCCTTTTTAAATGAAAGATTACTCTTTCTCTGAGACTTTAGTTGTAAGAGGTCCATAAGGCCTTAGTTATTTTATATCTGGAATTTCATACATAAGCAATGAAAAGAGATAATGAGAAGAGAGAAAGAAAGAGAGATAACAAAGCAAGTAGAAAACAGACAGACCAAAACAAACAAACAAAAACAACACTAAAAGATAGACAGAACAGATAAACTGAAGCAAGGGAGGAAGGAAGGAAGGGAGGGAGGAAGGAAGGAAGGGAGGGAGGAAGGGAGGAAGGGAGGGAGGAAGGGAGGAAGGGAGGAAGGGAGGGAGGAAGGAAGGAAGGAAGGAAGGAAGGAAGGAAGGAAGGAAGGAAGGAAGGAAGGAAGGAAGGAAGGAAGGAAGGAAGGAAGGAAGGAAGGAAGGAAGGAAGGAAGGAAGGAAGGGAGGGAGGGAGGGAGGGAGAGAGGGAGGGAGGGAGGAATGAAGGAAGAAAGGAAGGAAGGAAGGAAGGAAGGAAGGAAGGAAGGAAGGAAGGAAGGAAGGAAGGAAGGAAGGAAGGAAGGAAGGAAGGAAGGAAGGAAGGAAGGAAGGAAGGAAGGAAGGAAGGGAGGGAGGGAGGGAGGGAGAGAGGGAGGGAGGGAGGAATGAAGGAAGAAAGGAAGGAAGGAAGGAAGGAAGGAAGGAAGGAAGGAAGGAAGGAAGGAAGGAAGGAAGGAAGGAAGGAAGGAAGGAAGGAAGGAAGGAAGGAAGGAAGGAAGGAAGGAAGGAAGGAAGGAAGGAAGGAAGGAAGGAAGGAAGGAAGGAAGGAAGGAAGGAAGGAAGGAAGGAAGGAAGGAAGAGAAAGATAGAAATGAAAAGACAGAACAAAAGAATAAAAGAATGAAAAAAAAAGAAAAGAGAGAAAGAAAAAGGAAGAAAGAAAAGGAAAAAGAAGGAAGGAAGGTAGGCAGAAAAGAAATGAGTGAATAAAAATCTGATCTCTCAGTAGCCAGCAGCATCCTGGTCTGGCATTTGTCTGGAATGCAGTAAGCCAAGTTAAAAACATTGCCCAGAAAAGAGCAAAGTATAGGTTGTTTCCTGAACATCCCTCTCCACTGAGGTATGATATGGGCTAACTTTGCTTTATTTTTGTTCCTCTGACAAAAGTGAACCATAAACTCAGTAGTTGTAGAAGATTACTTACGAAAGCAATTGCCTACTATAAATTTTTTCTTACATCACTAAGTTCTTATTAAACAGTTTTGGTTCAGTCCATGGTTTTATATGGACAGTCTATTCATTTTATCTGTAGTTCTTTGAGATGGTGTAAAAATGCTCGGATAATATCTAATACCCTTCCTTGTTCTTATCAAGCTGGAGGAGTATGAGCAGATACTTACAGGAATTTATTTGCATCACTGAAGCTACATACATGTTAAAGAAAGGAGCTCCTGCCCACTCACAGATGTTTGGGAAGAAGAGGCACAACAGATTGTTTTCAGTAAGACAAGCATGAGACCACTGTAAAGTTGCCAATAAGAAAACAAAGCATTACCAACGATTTTTTTTTCCCAATATGTCTTGAAAATGTTATTATGAAAAAAAAAGAGAGAGAGAGAGAGGGGAGCAAGAGAAAGAGAGAGAAGCTATAAAGCGTCTCAGCCATTTGTCTTTTGTTTTGATTCAAGTGATCTCTGATCATCTACGCAGTCCATTTCACTAATTGTTTCAACTAGATATCACTGTGCAAACCTCAGTGTCATCACAGCCTGTTGAGCACTTTTTCTTTATTATTAAGGTCATTTTTTAGAATAACCTTATTCTTTTCCTTGTAGCACAAAAAATAGTAATGTATGGAGCCTTTGAGGATAAGAAAAGGCAAAATTCCTGTAGGGGAGGGGAAAAGGCCAGCTAGATACACAAGTTCCCAGTCAAATAATAATATTCAAAAATCTGAGAAGCTGCAATAATCTGTTGATTCAAGGAATAGGGGTAGACATGACACATAACATACTAGAGTCAGGTAAGAAGAGACTGATCAGCATGAAAAGATGTGTAATTCAGAAAGTAAATATCTGTAAGCAACCTAGTATTCCTAGGGTCAAACATTGATTTCATGGAAAAATTAACCATGGAGGCAAAGCATGGTTCTTTGGGTTTGTACCCTTGCTTAGTACATCTCAGAATGGTCAATAAAATAGTGTAATTCAGACTTGCTGTTTATAGAAGAAGAAAATCCTTTAGGAGTTTCTAGTAAGCATCGCAAAAGGTCAGAAAGTAATTTACTAGCAGCAGAGCTGCCTAAGCCACAGATATTTCCAGGAGAATATTAAGGAAGTATTTGAAAGTATGCATTGCCCAACTATCCATTCTCTCCTCTGTTCTGCTCTTCTCTCCTCTCTGTAGGAGTTGATCCTGACATTTGTGAATTCCCAGACTGCAGATGAACAGAGGACAGTGTCTGTATATATATGAATGAAGAGCATCAGAGATGGGATCAAAAACAAAAACATTCAGTCCTAGAGGCATGAATCCTAGAATCATAGAATGCTCAAGGTTGGTTGACCCCTCTAGAGGTCATCTAGTCCAACCCCCCTGCACACGCAGGGTCACCTAGAGCACGTGGCACAGGACTGTGTCCAAGCGGGTTTTGAAGATCTCCAGAGAAAGAAACTCCACAACCTCTCTGGGCAGCCTGTTCCAGGGCTCTGTCACCCTCACTGTTATGAAATTTTTCCTTAAGTTCCTGTGGAACTTTTGGTGCTTCAGTTTGTGGCCATTACCTCTAGTTCTGTCGGTTGCCACCAGTGGAAAGAGTCCAGCACCATCCTCCTCACTCCCTCCCTTGAGGTACTTATAGACACTGACCAGGTCCCCTCTCAGCCTTCTCTTCTCCAGGCTGAACAGGCCCAGCTCCCTCAGCCTCTCCTCATTTGGCAGATGTTCCAGGCCCCTCATCATCCTTGTGGCCCTGCACTGGACTCTCTCCAGCAGCTCCACATCCCTCTTGTACTGTGGGGCCCAGAACTGGACACAATACTCCAAATGTGGCCTCACCAGGGCTGAGTAGAGGGGCAGGATCACCTCCCTTGACTTGCTGGAGACGCTCTTCTTAATGCACCCCAGGATCCCATTGGCCTTCTTGGCCACGAGGGCACACTGCTGCCTCATGGTCAGCTTGTCATCCACCATGATGTCCATGTCTTTCTCTGCAGAGCTGCTCTCCAGAAGGTCGGTCCCCAGCCTGTACTGGTGTCTGGGGTTATTCCTCCCCAGGTGCAGGACCTTGCACTTGGCCTTGTTGAATTTCATGAGGTTTTTCACCACCCAGTTGTCCAGTCTGTCCAGGTCTCTCTGGATGGCAGCGCAGCCCTCTGGGGTATCAGCTACTCCTCCCAGTTTGGTATCATCAGCAAACTTGCTGAGGCAGCACTCTGTGCCTTCATCCAGGTCATTGATGAATAAATTGAACAGGACTGGACCAAGGACTGACCCCTGGGGGACCCCACTAGCTATAGGCCTCCAATTAGACTCTGCACTGCTGATCACCACCCTGTTGAAGAGTTGCGGAAGTTTGAGAGCACTTATATGTTGTGGGGGAAGAGAGGAAGTATGCATCAACATTCCTCCTCCCTAATTGCTTACTGAGGAGAAGGTGTCAGTGGCGAGGACAAGATGACATGGGTACTCAGAGATATACCGATCTCTTTTTAGCTCGAGAGCTGGCAGGAGCACTACTCTTTAGGGTTGCTGCAGTGTCCTTTTGTGGTGGTGGGA
Organism: Tinamus guttatus; assembly: GCF_059628265.1. NCBI lineage: Eukaryota > Metazoa > Chordata > Aves > Tinamiformes > Tinamidae > Tinamus > Tinamus guttatus. Next base: position 136,714 of record NW_028289679.1, on the reverse strand, counting down.
AAAAAAAATGAATTGGTGTTTTTGAGAATTAGCAAAACATCATTTTAGTTATTTTTTTAAGAAGAATAGGTGGCAGAAGGAAAAAAAAAGGGGGAGGATAAAAACCCCACTCTTTCATAGTAGATCTGCGTAGCACAGCATTAAGAGAGTCAGAGCTGAGAGATTTTCAATGTCCAAACATCTTGGTTCCAACAGTCCCAGAAGTCTCAAAGGTCTGTGAATGTCAACATATTTACACTGTACGGTTTTGCAAGGATCACAATTCAAGTTTGGATTCAGCCCTTCTATATCTGCTTGAAAACTGCTCAAAGCCCTTTTTCTGTTCCTGGCAGAGGAATGAAGAATGCTGAAGCTCACATTTTTCAGAACAAATAGCAAAATACAGCAACAAGCTATTTATCTAACCTGGAGTAATACAATCAAAATTGTAGCATGTAGCTTTCTAATTTTTCATGAAATGATAGACACAGAGGCACAATTTTTTTGAATGCAAAGGAAAATATGATGTTACTAACAGGACCCATCTATCTGACATAATTACAGTTCTTTCAATTTCTTGTCTAGTGATTACCTTTATCAAATCGTTATTTTTTTCTCATATGACCCAATTTATCCGGACATGTCTAGCAGTTACTAATCCTCAGCAGTTGACAAGTCAGTGGATATGCTCACAGGTACCAGACTCAACCCTGTAGGCACTGAGGATGATCCTGTAACTAGTAATCAGGCACCACGAGGGTCCCACATGGGTCTAAGCCTGTTACAAGTTCTTCGTCCTTCTTCACTGGGAGCCATTTTGGCAATGAGACTAATAGGAGTTAAAGTATTTTGTCTTCAGATATAAGACTTTATAAAAATTTAAGAATTTATTAAAAACAAAATCTGCAGCTTTGGTGTCTATTCAAGATTTTATCCCATTCATTAGGATTTTGTGCATTTAGAAGACTGTACATCCACAAAACACCTAAATAGTATATAGCATGTGTTTCCTCTTGTGGATAGGCCACCTCTACAACATGCTAATATTTAGAAAGCAATAGATCTTGTCCTTTTGTCCTTTAAAGGGATTTTACTATCGGAACTATATGAGCAAGGGATATAAAGCCATAATTTTGCAAAGTGAAGGTGGATATTTCTTCCTCTGGCTTAATTAGGACTCCTGCAGGCAAAGCAGGGTTGAGGATCTGTATAGGATGCATCTAAACAGTACACTAATTAATTAGTCTTACTTCAGCATCAGCTGAAAACAAAAAAAAAGAAAAAAAAAGAAAAAAAAGAAAAAAAAAGAAAGTAAAGAGCTCTTTTATGGGTTGAAACAATAACAATGATCATTAGAAAAACATCGTGTTCTGCTGAATACAATTGTTAATGATCATCTTGCTATATAAACAATTCATGTTTTGTTCCACTTAATCTGTTGTAGAAAACCCTTGTGTATAAACACTGATGGACAATGTTCAAAATTACTTCTAAGCAGACAAACCAACTTATTTGATATTTCATTTTGCACTTGTGAACATATACATGGTTCCACAGTCTCAATTGCTTCACCTATCAGGAAAAATCCATATTAGTTTTTCATTAGTAAAATCCATTTAAAGGTCTCTAGGAGGTAAATTATTTTTAAAATTAGTTTTTATTTTATTAGCCAGGTTGCATGGTGTCAAAACTATGCTAGAGTCAGTGGCACTTCAGCTGAGCTTATTAATATTGATACAATCACTCTATGTCTCAATTTGGTGCGACACCGTTAACCTTCTTAGACTACTGGGAAATATTTCTAAGGAGACAACAGATAACTTTTAGCTAATTACTCCAGGATATAATTTTAGAGATTTTTTAACTCCTACTTATTCTATGTGCCAAAGTAAAAGGATGTAAGGAGAAATTTCAAGAAGAGTTATTAGCTGAGAACCAGAGGGGAAACGTTGCAAGATCTTGCACTATGGGATGTGTGAAGTGTTACATATATCCTTCCAGAAGCTTTATCCAAAGCATTTGACTTTCAGACACAGAAAAAGAAAAGCAACAGAGCAATAGTTTGTGTAAAGCAATCCCGCCTACTTTGACATATGAAAACGTTGTGTTAGTAAACTTTTTTAAAAGTACTGACATTGCTTAGAAGACATTTAGTCTCCCAGGTCGTATGCATACTCTTGAAACTTTACCCAGAGTCTTGCCAGGGCTTGAGTTGTCAAGAGCTTGAGTACCATGCTGATTTGGAACACAAAACACATCATTCCTGCTCCATAACACTACCTTTCCTTTAGTGCACCTGACATTTTGCTTTGCAGTAGAACCAGGCTGATGGAGGAAGTGATAATGACAGATAAATCAATTCTCATTTTTGCTCTACACGCTGACTAATAAATACATTAGTAAGATCATTAATATCATTATTGTAGGCACTTTGTCCCTTCAACCTTGCTGAAACTTCTGCATTCTTGCATATCATCCCATAAAAATGTTGCCAAAGTGCTACCTTACGGTAGGTTGAGCCCAGAGATGCTGTGTGAGGTGATATTGTAAAGCTGAACAGTACTGGAAGATTGCATTGTGAACCCGGCAGGCAGGCATTATTTTAATGACGTGACAGTGAAGTGAAACTGATGGCAGAGGAAAGTAATGAAGGTTTATTGAAAATTCTGTATACATTGGGCTAAAACCATGATCTGGGGTCACCTCTGCAGCAGAACAGAGAAATATGGCCGTGGCTTTGTTTAATATTAAGTAAATGAATGAAGCAACTGGAGGAGTTATTTGTGCTACATACAACCTTTGATGTCGCCAATGCAGAAAACAGTATAAGGATTTTTTAATGTGCTTATTGCTAATTCCTGATAATATCCCACTGATAGCAGTGAAACAATATTTTACTCAAGGATCATAGAATCATAGAATCATAGAATGCTTAGGGTTGGAAGGGACCTCTAGAGTCCATCTAGTCCAACCCTCGTGCACACGCAGGGTCACCTAGAGCACGTGGCACAGGACTGCATCCAAGCGGGTTTTGAAGATCTCCAGAGAAGGAGACTCCACAACCTCTCTGGGCAGCCTGTTCCAGGGCTCTGTCACCCTCACTGTAAAAAAAATTTTCCTTAAGTTCCTGTGGAACTTTTGGTGCTTCAGTTTGTGGCCATTACCTCTAGTCCTATCAGTGGCCACCACTGAAAAGAGACCAGCACCATCCTCTGCACTCCCTCCCTTATAGACACTGTATAAGTGTCTATAAGTACCTATAAGTACCTATAAGGTACTTATAGGTACTTATAGACACTGATCAGATCCCCTCTCAGCGTTCTCTTCTCCAGGCTGAACAGGCCCAGCTCCCTCAGCCTCTCCTCATTCAGCAGATGTTCCAGGCCCCTCATCATCCTTATGGCCCTGCACTGGAATCTCTCCAGCAGCTCCACATCCCTCCTGTACTGTGGAGCCCAGAACTGGACACAATACTCCAGATGTGGCCTCACCAGGGCTGAGTAGAGGGGCAGGATCACCTCCCTCGACCTGCTGGAGACGCTCTTCTTAATGCACCCCAGGATGCCATTGGCCTTCTTGGCCACGAGGGCACACTGCTGCCTCATGGTCAACTTATCATCCACCATGACACCCAGGTATTTCTCTGCAGAGCTGCTCTCCAGAAGGTCAGTCCCCAGCCTGTACTGGTGTCTGGGGTTATTCCTCCCCAGGTGCAGGACCTTGCACTTGGCCTTGTTGAATTGCATGAGGTTTTTCACCGCCCAGTTGTGCGGTCTGTCCAGGTCCCTCTGGATGGCAGCGCAGCCCTCTGGGGTATCGGCTACTCCTCCCAGTCTGGTATCATCAGAAAACTTGCTGAGGCAGCACTCTGTGCCTTCATCCAGGTCATTGATGAATAAATTGAACAGGACTGGACCAAGGACTGACCCCTGGGGGAACAGGGATGACAAGAGCTTCCATGCTCTAGGACATTCTTAGTGGTGGGGATGGGTAAAGTGAGGAGGGGCTTTAGAGAACAGCCGTGAAGTGTGAACTGGAGTATAGCTACATGTCAGTGTCACTCCTGTCCTGAGAAAGACAAAGCCCCTGCTCTGCTAACACTTTTTGCCTGTAATTCAGCATACCAAAATGGGTTTAATGGCACATATAAATGTTACAGATATGCCCTCACTGGACAAAGTCACCATGAAAGTGAGCTGGAAGATGAGTACACTAGATTTTCTCATATACACTCTTATCCTTTGAAGCTCTAGTAAAGTAGCTCAGAATTTTCAAGAGATGGTGTTTTAATATGTGGTGTGTCTCAGCCTCTGCAATTTTTTGTGCCTGCGTGTGCAAGGCCAATGTCTGCTCCCTATCACAGTGTCACACATCCAGAGGAAAAGAGGATCACAGATGAGTTAGGACGCCATGGGAGATACCATGATGAGCCCCATCTGTTTGGACGCACCTTCTCCATGATGTGACTTCTATGGTCAGGCTTCCTCCATAATGCAAATGCATGCTCAGGAAGCTCAGAAAGACATCTTCTACTTTTAAACACTTTCATGGACAGTATCCAGCTTTCATTTGTTATTTCTGTAGTGAAATAACTTGCTATCTCTGTATTCCTGGTAAAGCACTGCTTATCAAAGTGCTTCTAAAAATAGCCCTAAGTGGCTTGCAATTCATTTGTTTATTCACGTCTTTTTTATAGACATACTAATGAAAATGACTTCAGCCAAAACAATGCTAGAATATGTCACCTTTTACTGTATTACGCTGCTGGGCTACCAATGCTGCATATGCAATTTGTTCATGCAGTACTATTGAATACTAGCAATAGAAACCAATAACTTAGACTACTAAAAAGTTTGGCTCAACTTGATTATCCTCTAAAATCTGAACTCACTGTAAGATGGGAAAAAGAAATAAAAGCCCTCTTTTGTGTTGAGGTATTTAAAAGGAAGGAAATATTAATACTTCCTCTATTTTCATTTGAAGTGATATTTTGATAAACTATTATGTTTATCTGCAGAAAGCTTGCAGGGATACCACTGTTGACTGAAAGTTTTTATTATAAAGATTCTTCAGAGTGCTAACTATTTCAAAATATCCTTGCAAATCTGTATTACTTGCTGCCAAAATCATTTTAAGAGTTTTTTCAATACTGCTTCAATTTTTACTTCGGCAAAATGTGACTAAAACATTGCGTCTTTTGAAAGATTTTCTCCTATATTAGCTCTTCTAATCTAAGATAAAGAAATGCAATATGCTTTATGTTTCTGCTGTTTTGCTCTAGACTATACATCAGTTTGCTGTACACCAAATGCCTGTCTAACAAATCTGACTCTTTTAAGTAACTTGTTGAAAAGTCTACAAAATCCTTTCTGCTTTTACTTTTTTTTTCCCAGACAGAATGCTGAAATGATTTCTAATCTATAAATGGATAAATAATTCTCCTTTTGCTAAGCTTTTTGCCATTTCTTCAGCAATATATAGTCAAGACTATTGTTATCTTCTGTTCCCAGTTAGATTTCAAGATAGCACACATATTCTTATTTCAGTCCTTTCAGAGCTGTTGGCAGTTGCCATTGAGTTTATGCAAGGTATACAGGTTCTTGCTTTTTCTCTCTGTCTTGCTGTTCTATAATACAGCTTAACAGTCTTTCCTTTTTACTTTGTAATGCCACCATTACCTTCCCTAGTACTTTCCTACTAGTATAACATTTGAGTTCATTTTTATGGCTTGTTTTTCTGGAACACACCCAACTCCTTCAAATACAGTCTGGTATGCTGTAAACATGTCAGCATTCACTTGTTCCTGCTTTACAATATTGACTCTACATTTATGCTTGTTACTATTGGCAAACCCAGAATTGCTTACAAGCCAAGCTCCATGATGTGAAAATAAGTGTTTGCTTCTATTCTTTCCTTTTAGAAAGTACAGCTGAAGTGAAGTTTCCCAGATGCTTGCCTTCCCTCTTCTGGAAGAAGGTTGATCCTGAGCAGAGCTGTGCAGCAGTGGTGCCTGGCGATGGGTCAATGCTCTGCTCCTCCTTTGAAGTGGCACAGACAAGCACAGGCAAAATTATCACACTTGTCTTTTCTTACAAAGTCACTGCACACTTTTGATAAACAGTTGTACTGGCTACGGTTTCAGTTACAATGTTCAAAAAACAAAACATTGTGTGAAGAAGGGTTTTGTCTGCCATCTGCCATGTTGTTCTCTCTTGTACATCAGTTGAGTATTTTTAATGATTTCATGTGTATAACTTCCTGCCTTTAGCCATATTTGGATTGCATTCTCCTTCTCCCCTCCTGTTTGGTGGGTGCTTGTGTAAAACATTGAAATGTGAACTGGAGCTCATTTTAATTAAAATCTTCACAGGACAGAAAGTCCGATGATGTTCCTTCTTTCTGTTGATCATAATACAAGTTCACAACTGACTCCATGATTTTCTCCATGTGATATAGAACATGCATGCCATTTCTTCTGTACCAAGAATTTGTTCTTGCAAGTTAGTGTCCTCTGCATGGGCATTTTTCACCATAAAGACTTTTTTTTTCTTCAAAAATAAATCTTTACCTCTGATATTCTCGAATTCTTCTTATGTCTAGTGCACAGTTTGCTTTCAATGAATTTATCAACAATACTTCTCTTAAAAATCTGTTTTTCTTTCAACATAGGAAACTCTTCTGCCTCATGGAGAAATGACATCACATATTTTCTTCTGGAGCATGCAACAATTTCATGAAACGTGCACTGCAGTCATAGGGAGTATTTGTGGGGTGGCCCTAAGACAAGACCCTCAACATTACATGACATATATCAGACACGTATTTCCTCAGTGGGATGGGTATAGCACATGGGCAGCAATTCCCCTCTCAGATTTCTATATCATGACAGACTTCAACACTTCATGCTCACACAAACCAAGGCCCCCGCTCCAGACCACTGTGACATGACACCAGGGATCCTCCTCTTTCCAAATTCCACCATGTCCAACAGTCTGAACAGCTGAGCCCTGCTGTATCCTGGTTCCACCTCAGATCCAGCCTTTGAAAAGGTGTCAGATGCCTGTGGATATAGCCCCCGCAGAGAAGGACTGATATTTGCATTATTTATTATTTTCTATGTTAGGTTAGGTTATCTAGTGTAGACTGCTGACGTCCTTGTTAATGATGTGGCCTCAGAATAATCTGTGACATTCTCCCCTTCTAAAGACCATCAGCAGTTTTCACCAGGGTGTCTCGTGACCTTTTGTTCTCCTGCCCCAGATGTGTTATGAAAGTATGAAGTTGGCAGAAGTTATGTGACAAAATTCTTCTGTTATTTCTTTGTTTTCCAGCTCATATTTCATTAATCTAGTAAATTTGAACTAGGCAGATGTAGTCAAGGTCTCCTTTGTTTGAGCAGTGCCTTCAGGTAGTCCTAATCCCCTGTGATAGTTGTCAGGTTTGCATATTTTGTGCAGGAGCTCATTTAGAACTTGACTTTCTTTATAGGTTAGATACTTTTACACTCTGCTCTTGCAGCTGGTTATGAGATTTTATTAGTTTCTTTTAAATAAAACATACCTAAACTCTGCCATGAAGTATTTGCAATAACTGTATAGAAACTCTGAATAGACACTTGAATATTTCATATGTTTCAAATATTATCCTTAGCAAACATATTTGATCCATGCACACATAATTTTTGTTGTGCACACAATAGATTTGTTTTAATTTTAATCAGTACAGTACCTGATCATGATAAATGTCAATATCTTCATACAGCAGAAGACGTTTTCATGAATTCTAAACATATGAACATCAGGGGGGAAAAAAAAAGGAGAATGGAAAATTTTCCAATGTTGATTAACTTCAGAATCTGCACATTATATCAGAACAGACCTGTCTACTTCTTTTGAGAGAATATCTATGAAATATGAAGACTCCCTATTCTCTCCTGGTTGAAGGAATGATGAGGTCATAACTGTAACCAAATAAGGCCACCTGAGACATGTAATCTGACCTTTCTGATGTACCAGATTTGTTTTGACTATTATCTTAATCAGAAAAAGACAGTTTTTTATAGTACATCTAATATTTTATTAATGAATATCTACTAATTAAATACATTTGGCTATTCCTGAAGTAATGGATGTAAAAAGAAGTAATACAAGTTTAGGGCTTTGTGGCAGGGAAGTGTAGTATATTTAAAATATATTTAAAATCCTATACCATATATCATCAGTGAACTATTATATACCAAATACATTGTTATTTGACTTTACTTGTACTTTATTAATCGTTATACCTTTCAGTAACCCTATAAATGTTTCACTCTACCTGAAATATACATTTGTTATGCAATAAATGACTGAATCTCTGTAATGGTTTTTCCTTTAAGCAAATTTACTATTTTCCTTGGCAAGCGTATACCTGGAAACTGTTTGCCGCTTCTGCTGTAAAGACTGTTTAAGGACAAAAAAAAAAAAAGGCAATAAAGACAAATGTCAGATGTTTCAAATGTTGAACTGCAGCTTATGGGCAGTATGATGAAGCTGAGAAAATGCACTGCAAATGCTTATTCAAAAACAAGCTTACGAGGTGTATGCAATACAACAGCGAACAACAGTGGCCTTAGCTCTTGTTAGCTGTCCAAGGATCTTGAACTATGTCCACCTGCAGCATTCCTGCAGAAGAATTACAGTAGTCACAGCTATATCCTATACCACTAAAAAGCCTTATTGGCAATTTTGGTGGGAAATAATAAACATGGATAGTCAAATACTGAACATGACTGAAACAAATCGTCAATAGGAGCTCATGCTGCGCCAGCAATCAGAGGTATAATTTTTTGACGAGTAGTTTGTTTCTTGAACAGAGCATGTGAAAGGTCTGGGGAAATGCTGAACAGAAGGTGTTGGTGGGGATGGGAGGAGAGGCAAAGTGAAACAAGGAACCTTCAGGAACAAATTTGTCTTAATTTTAAAATATAAAGAAACAAAAACAAAATAAAGCAACCCGGGAAACTGAAATGAAACACTTCATTTAGAGTCCATCCAAAATATTTTGGCTGGAAGGGCTCCAGATGGGATTTACAATTGCTTTGAGCTAAGAGAATGAGGCAGAGCAGGCTGAGAAAAGAGAACCGCTCTGTACCGGGCACATAAGGAAACACTGGCCCTGCTTTCCATGTGCTATGTGCTGTGACTGCCCACTCACAAGCTATCGATGAGGAGGCACCGTGCTTTTGAGCCCATTACAGAAACCATTACTGGGACGAGTGTGTAGGCAGAGTGCATGATACCTGGATTGTGGGTATGCTTCTGGTCAGAGCAATATCCAGCCATCACCACTTAGTCAAATGCCACTCACTTCCTAGAAAGATGCAGTTATTTTGTGGATTACCCAGGATTATACCAAATACTTATGACCCTTATGATGTGGAAGTGTTCCCAGTCTGGTGTCTTTGCCAGTTAAAAGAGGTTATTCATTTATTGCCTGAATCCTGAATAATTGCCTTAAAACAAATTCTTACTACCTACAGTATATCAAGGATGAGAAAGTTCATTCAGGTGAATAGGCATGATTCTTGCTGACCTGTTGCTGCTATCCCTGAAAAGGGCTTAAAATCTACTCTTCAGTGTGCAGCAGCCAGCAGCAGCAAAGGCTGTAATGTACCTTAATTTTTCTTGGGAGAGATTTTTGGTTACCCAAACCTCTCATTACTTGCAAGCCCTTTTTTAAAGGCACTATTCAGGAGCTTACTAGAAAAATATTGAATGTTTTTATTGCTTCAAAAGGAATTTTGTGTCTGCCTTTCCTCACCCACAATCTACTGTGGCACCAACTTGTGGCTAGTGAATTCTTAGCTAACTGACTCATTTTGTGTATAAGCAAAATTACCAAATGTACCCGGCATGTAAATAAAAATCTTAAAGGAATAGTTCTAATAATAAAAAAAAAATTCTTTCTCCCTGTTGTTGTGCCATGTCTATTTTAGTTCTTGTATGAGAAGATGCCAATCAGATAAGGGAAAAAAATACCTTTTGATTACAGTGGGGTTTGGGCTTTAAACATGTGTTGCTTAATAATGTGCAGATGAACAATTCTTCCTTGGGAGAAAGTGAACTACTCAGAACTGACTGAGAGTCCACCCAGAGCTCACAGATGACATGGTTCCAGATAGAAAAGTTAGTTAACATTAAATAATAATTAACTTTCTTTTTATGTGTAATTGATTGACTGAACTCTTACATTTGTGTGTTTAGCTACTAGTCGGCAAAACAGTCCTCCAGAGGAATATGTCTCTTACTGCAAGGTAATACTTTTCATTAGGCCACTAGCTGCTATAACTGCTGAAAACAAAATATGCACATCAGGTGCATCCTGCTTCTTTATGTCAGATCCTCAAACAAGTCTGGATTAGTGCAAACTGAGGATGTGTATTGTGCTGTGTTTTGTCAGCTATTTTTTGTTGATTTGTCAGTTTTCAATACAGTTATTGTTCATAAAAATGAAGCTGTTAGGCAGAAAGATGAAAGGAGAAAGGTGTTTTGAATTGTTAGGCTTTAATAAAGTCTTTTGATTTCGAATTTTCAGGAAAATATAGCAAAATTGAAATAAATTTGCAAGGGGATTTGGTCAACATGAATCTTTGGTAAGAGCTTCAGATGAGAAATGTGAGGTACCTTTATTCACTCTGAGTAATCTAGCTTGTACCTACTTCAATTAGTCTAACTCTCAGTATGGAAAGCCATATTGTGCAGAGAATATGTTTATCTTCATTCCACTGAAGACATTAGTACCTAAACAAATAGTAAAGTTTAATTTTACTTCACTAAAATTGTTATAAATCTGGGAATGCCTTTGGCTCCACAAGAGCTGATCTGAATTTATGGCAGTAAAAGTGTGGGAAGAATGCATTTTTAAGTACTTTGTGAAGGAAATGCAAGCGAATACTTCATAATGATTTGCAATGCAGCCAATTTCCTAAGAGCTTGTGCAGAATTTTAAAACTATTTTCACATTCATTAGGCAGTCTTCTTAGAGGCCTATGACTCTTTTACAACATGCTTTTACCTTTTCTTGGCCCAATCGAAAATGTCAAGATTGGCATTGGCCTTACATAAAGTCAGTGTACCTTGCCAGTGTATCACTTTTATTGGGGAAAAGGATGGATATATAGATGGATACATAGATAGATACATAGATACATAGATGGATGGGTGGATAAACTGTTTCCTTTGACGAAAATTCTTATAATGAAAGTGGCCAGTCTGTCTTATCTGCAAACCGCTGAAATGTGTTTTGGAAACACATGTTGTCCCATGCCTGACCACACACTTGAGGTCTCCTTTCTACATGGACCATCATATACAAAATGGTGAGTTGCTTTGGGCAGCACAGTGCTCAAGGAAGGCAAAGTTTCAACATGTGGGATCCTCTCTGATTATGCAATCCATGTCATGAGGTTGGTTGCCAAGGTCAAGGAAATATTGGAGGAGGTGGGAGATGTCCACCTAACATACTCTGTCAAGGGATTGAGGTCTTTTCCAGGAAAGCTGCTGGTAAACAGGGGATGTGTCCTCTCCTTTCCTTAACAAGGCATGGCAGGCCAGGAGGATGTTGATGTCTGGAGGAGCCTGCCCCATCTAAGCCACTGTAGCAGACGGTCCTGGATGAGCGAGTCACTAGCCAAAGGAGAAGGAGGAGTGCAGTTAATTGGACCAAAAGAGCTATCTGAGAATTAGAAAAAGACTGGAAGCAGTGGAAACCAAAACAATGAAGGGGTAGTGCTAAACATATTCATGTTTGCACTTTAATGCTTGCCTGGGAGTGGTAGGAGTGTCTTTGTTTCCTTCTTTGTTTTGGGGGGGAAAGACTTTTTGGGGGGCTTTTTTTCCTGACAGAGAAAGATGGTTTGACAGAGAAAGATGCAGCTGACTAAGATCTCGAAAAGGGGCATTATGAAGCATTGAAGAAGTATCCATGAAGAGAGAATAGAATGGGTAGGGGCAGTTACAGATTTCCAGCAATTTAACTTCTCCAAACTAAGCAGCCAGAGGGAAATATAATTCTTCATCTCTTAAAGCTCCTTAAAGAGGTATTTTAGGATTAATTTCTTTGATTCCCAGCTTTTCACATAATTGAGCATGTTTCATAAGGGGAACTGCTGCAAGAAAGTTCATGACATCGTTATATGAAACCCATAGTCCATGCAGATACCTGATTAGACAACTCCTGACCACAGAAGGAAGCATTAGAAGACTGCCCAACTGAATGAGATACTTTATTGTGCCAACCTCAATCTGCTGTTCCCATCAGCCCTAATTATAGTCAGCTAATTCCATTAGCTTCTTAAATACATTTTAAGCCACAGCACTTACTTACAAGCTAAGAGCAAGTAGTGCCCTGTAATGGAGTTACACTTTCCTAATAACCTTTTCATTCTATCAAGCAAAGAATTCTTAACATTTTGCCATTAATTCTGCCAGCATGGAGGTTTATTTGTTATGTTCTTTTATTAGATTACTTTCCTTCAAAACCAAATACCACTTTATTGACCTGGCAATATTTGAAATGTATCATCATACCACAGAAAAATGTGAGGAAAAACTAACTGAAAAACAAAAGATCTTGATTTTCAAATCTTGGTAATATACAAAAGTCAGTATGAAGAGATACTACGATTCCTCTGTCTCACCAAATGTTAGACAAAGTACACCTGTAGGCTGCTTTTTAAATGTTATATTGTTATTCAGAGAAGTGATATTCTCCACTATAGTCAGCAACATGGCAAGCTAGAATGAAATTCAATAATTTCTCCTTTTTTTAGGAAGAGAATAAGAAATAGAAATCAGAAAGTGGAAACGAGGCTGAACTAAAAAATCTTTATCTGAACAAGCTCTCTCTTCAAGGGAGTTTGAAAATTTCTCTATTTTAAAAAAGAAAACTGCATTAGGTACAATGTTCCATTTATCTTTTTGGTCATAGGGATGTGTGACAGTTACATATTGTGATTAAACCGTCAAGCAAGAATTGCATTTAGGAAAATAATAGCACTGTTCTGTCTCAATATTCTAAGAGACAAGTCTGGATATATTGATTCAATATAATACATTGAATACAATGTATGTTTCTTTCAACTATTTTCACTAATGTCTTCAGGACTTCTAAAATCGAGTCTTTTGTTCAAATAAGTGTATGTGTTACTATCTGGTCTTTAAAGACATTGCACATCCTTAAATCTTGAATTTTAATGACTGACATTTGACAGAATGGTGCTTCCTTTATTATGCAGACATAAGTAGAGCTTAGGAAACTATTCATGATTAGCACATATATATGTATATACTTGTATATATGTATACATAAATACATTTTTGTTATTTTTTGCAGCATGAGGTCAGTAGTACTTTGCTTCAAACAGATCTGCACAGAAGCCCAGTAGAATTGCTAAAGTTTATCAGGAAAAAGATTACAAGGGACTATAATTTTTAAATAATGAAATAATTATGGAGAGCTAGCTTGGTTTAATTTGGGTTGTGAAGTGAAGCTACTAACAACCCGTGACAAATCTGTATGGCAAGATACATATTTTTTGTTGTTTGCTAACCTACTTATATATACTGAAAGGATGAAAATTTAGAAGTTTAGGCAAACAGTACTGCTGTGCTTTAAAACACCTAATCTCTACTTTCTACCGAAGCTTTTGAGGTAACTTGGAGATTTTTCAGTCCCGTTTGGAAGCCAAAGAACACAGACATGCCCATAAAAATGCTGGAAAAGGGAAATAAGGGTCAATCCAGAAAGTGAATGGGAGATCTTGGCAGCAAAGGTTTCCAAAGAAAGCAAAAGAGCATCCAGGCCTGGATAATTTTCCAAGTAGGCAATTTCACTGTTCTATTACCTAATAAGAGGAATTACTTCGCCTTCCACAATTAGAGACTTCAGACTCTATTCTCCTGCAGTCCTGTAAAGTATATTGTCTTTTTTCTACCCAGAGGCTTCATGCAACTATGCTGTTAAATGCTCTCAGGGGAAGCAGATGAAGAAACTAAAGACCTCAAAATATCAGACTTTGAAACCTGAGAGAAAAAAGCTGGAGAAAAAGAGAGGAAGGGGAAAAGAATGAGAGGACAAAAAGAGAACACTAGGCAAAAAATAAGAGAAGGAGAGAAAGAAAACAAACAAACAAAAAAGCCAAAAGATAAGAAAAGAAGAAAGACAGTTCTTTCCAGTTGGTTGTCTTGCATAACTTCTGTAATTTTATTTATTTACCGTAGTAAAGCTTTTGAATTTCTATGATGTTATGTTCAAAGTCTGGTTCAAGGGCAAAGAAGAAAGCACACTTTATATACAAGTAAAACTAAGAATTATTGTTATAATAACTGAAATCATAGGAGTCTAATTATTATTACTCAGAAAAAGAAGAAATGGTAAAAATCAGCAAGCAGCTACTCCACCTTTTCCCGGTGCTGGCCTCACCCTTCTCTGTTCTCTGGGTCCTAAGGTCAATGGTCTCATTTTGGTGCTGGTGATGGCATGTTATGGTGACTTGTCAGCATCCTTAGTGCTTCACCAGGAGTCATGAGGTGTTGCTGATGATGGTTTTTTTTTCTTCCCTCTTGCAACCACCTGGGGTCATTTTTATATGTATTCTGACATGTGTTTACACATACCATACTTATTTCTTCATTTTTCTGTAGTTCCATAGTATATCTGAATATACTGTGTATAGAATGTTTTACTTAGGTTAGCTAGTATTTATTTGTTCTCTTTGTTACTACTAAAACCAATTTTGTTCTGCTCCAGATCTGCAATTCCTTTAGTGACCACTGGTGAGATATTTGTAGCTGTAGGGTCCCAGAGCCATGGCTGTGCCCCATCTCTTATCATCCAATAACTGTGCTTATCATCCCACAGCACCTCCAAGCTGCTGCTATTGTAATAGGACTGCATTTCTCTATACATTGTTACTTCAGAGTCATAAATACCTCATTCATCATTGAATAGCTACTTGTTACTACTGTCTGTATAATACTATGGCTTAGAGCTTTAGATCCCTGATCGCTTATTAAAATTGCTGTCACAGCCAAACCAGATAAAATTCTGGGATCCATAAATGAAGGTGATATGGAAGTGGGATGCCTAGAAATTTCACCTGGGTTTTAAAATTACCTGTTTTCTTCTTGTAGGATGGTGAAATCATTCTATACAATTTACTCTATATAGTTTACTACGTCATTATTTTCCTACTCAATGACAGATGTCATCAACCTCCCTGATTTTGTTGAAAATATGGCTGTAAGTCAGAAGGCAAGATGGCATTTTTAAAGATAATCTCTTTTTCAAATCACTTCATGAAACATCTAAAACAATTATTTAGTTCTATTCAAAGACTATTTACTTGTTTTCTTCTTGGGTGTATCTTAGCAGCTTGAGTTAGGTATTTTCAGAAGCTCCTTAACAAAGTGTCTGATGTTGTTTTCATTTGAGTCAGGGTAAAATATACATTGCCAAGAATGGCACCAGAGATAAATAAACAGACTGAGTCACTTCTGAGAATCTCTATGTAGTTGAAGTTCATGGGTATAAAGACTGATCAAAGATTGGGCTGGGCTACCCAGGGTTTATTTACCTCTCTGAACATATAAGGGCAAGGGATGAAAGAAAAGATTGTAGTTTTTTTTGATATGGATAATTAGGAATTAATATTCTAAGTTGCAAGTATAATTATTGTATTGTAGAGTATTATTCATTAGTCTACCATTACGTGTTCTTGACTCCCACCCTACTTTAATCTGCTGGTGAGATGACAGAAGGGGGCTATCCTACTGAAGAAAAAGTGATCATTTCTGTCTTGCACTGTTCTTCTTCTAACCTATGACTTAAAGCTACCAGCAGTCGCTAATTGTAACTTAGCAGTTTCTCTATGAAATATTGGCTGGAGAGGAAGAATACTGCTGTGTGGTTCCAAGTGTACAAGTGGTAACAGAGGGGCAGGTGGCTACAATTACTCCTTTGCTACACATCACCATCCTTTTTATTTTTCTAGCTTTTAAGGAAAAAGAATTATCATGAAATTTGTCATTTCTTTCATTTCTTTTTTTTATTTTTGAAATTTAAATAGTACATTTAAAATGGTAGTGGTATCATATAAAGTGTAAAATGACTGGCATTCATAAAAGTATCTTTTTTCGGAATACATAGTTGGTGATGCAGGAATCAAATCAAAATCAGAGGTCATGGAAGTACTGAAAAAAGTTAAACCAAAGCTGTGTCTTTGGAATTGTATTCATGAACCTGAATTATAATATTATATTATAATATATTTATAATATTATAGTATAGTTGCAATAGTATAATGATATACAAGGAAAGATGTTCCTCCTTTGCTTTATCTACTCTTCCCCTGCGATATTTACTTTGACATGAATATATACTCCTCCATTCCTTGAATGAGAAAATAGACCTTCAATGCAGTAGTATTAAAAAAAAAACCAAATAATATTTTCATATAAAGGATATTGTTACCTTTTTTAGGATAAAATTTTTATAACATTAAAATATGTGTATATATGAACTGAGGACTATAAATGCCAAATAAACCAAAAGCCATTTTTCCCCTACAAAATGAATATGTAATTGATCCTCCAAGGTATAAATTATACAAAAAGTGTGAATAAAACTGTATCTGATTTTAACCCAAAATCATGGCTTTCATTTTGATTGTTTGTTTGTTTGTTTTAAACTAGACCATGTACAAGGACATAATATAAGTAGTTTAAAAAAAAAAAAAAAAAAAAAAAGCCTTGGGCAGGAGTCCTCTTACAAAGACTGCAATCCTGCTACAAAGGGAACAAAAAATCCTGTCTTGCATAGGAGGATTCCTTGAACTGTCACAGTGCTTGAAAAAAAAATCACTAACACAAAATCTACTCTATTTGTTAATAAGAATCTTTTACTTCAAGGAGTCACTGAAATCCTACCCAATATCTAGCAACAGATTCTCTGACAAGGCCTTGTTTGAAAGAGAGGGAAGTCAATAAAAGTAAAGTGTAAGTGTACTGTTAATGGCAGGTTCTTGTAGGCATTTTTTCCCAAATGATACCATTCCTATTCAAATACCATCTCAAGAGTCTCAGATAGTGTCAAGTGCAATCATTGTTATTGCAGTTGCCAAGGTAATCAATTGAAATCATAATGAAGGGAACAGAAGGAAATCAATAGAGTCTGAAATTACAAATAAAGAGAAGCTATCGTTTAAAAGCATTTGGCTGAAATCTTCCATATTAATGGAGTCAGAAATGGCTATGTCATTCAGAAGCAGTGTGGTGCATAATTCACTTCACTGCATTAGAACACCTAAAAGCTATTGCAACAATTAGGACTGCCTACCAAGAAAGTGTCCACCTTAGAAGATGCATCACAGGATTTTTTTGTTTGTTTCCAACATGTTTTCATGTTTAAAGTTACATTTTTTTTCCTCAATATGCCAGCATGATACAGTCTCTGTAAACATAGTATTTTTGGTTGAAGGAGTTTAGCTAATGTTTAATTGCTGTTTGGTGGATTTCTTTCAGTTAGGAAGCTAGTGTCCTACTCAGCTGCAACCCCAACTCAAAGGCGTTTCAACCTGTTCACTCCCTTTTTTGTCCTCAGGACATTCACAGTTTATGACAGTGTTGAGCATTTATGCTCGCCATTTATACACAGATGGCACAAAGATCCTCATCCATGTTACCTAAGGCAAATTTTCGGAGAGTTTTCCTAGTTCTTGGATGGATGGACTAGGCCCTTGGATGGACTAGGTGTGGCCAGGGTGGGATCATCCATTTCTCTTTAATCTTGGTAATCCAGCAGCTAGACCTTTCTCCTTGGGCAAGTGGATCCTTCTGTGGTTTCACAGGGAAGGAAGGAAGATCTGAATGTGTCCCTCCCCTGAGAGTGCCTCATACCCAAATGTATCTCCACCTCCAAGGCCCAGTAGATAATTATTCCAGAGGAGAAGCTAAGTGTGGTGTTATAGTTTAAGAGTTGCTGAATTCACTTGAGAGGAGGAAGACATGGGCCCCATTTCCTGGACCAACTGGAGCAGGGAATTGAAGTAACCATTGGAGCAAGAAATACAGGTCTCTCAGAGCTAGGATTTGTGTTGTGCAGTCATGTTTCCTGTCTCTCTCCTGCTGGTGAGCAAGCTGGTGAATATTTAATAATTTCATGCAAAATGGAAAAGCTTCCAAGGAAGGGCTTGAGAAAACCCATAACACCCTATAGCCCCGCTTTTAGGTGCTTTCTGTGCAAAGCCAGTTACCATGACATGAACTAGTTAGATGAATTTTCTTGTGTCCTTCCTGAAATGAGCACTTGTAATATTCAGTCATTTCTGAAGGGGGAGAGCAGCAAGTGTCCACATCACATTTTTTTTTCAACTCTATCCAACAGAAAGAAAAAAAAAAAAAAAAAAAAGAATATCTAGGTCAGGTTTTCTGTTTTTAGGTATTTGCCTTTACTTCAATGTAACATGACTTGACCTTCTTAAGCAAATTTCCTTTTAAAATAAGAGAGCAGATATGGAAGCAAAAATGAAGAAGGTACCTCCCCAGCACCTGAAATACTGTTAGAAAAATGCTCAAGCCTTGTGCTGTCAAGAGTTTTCTGTCTCCAAAATATCAATTGGCTTTTGCATGACATTTAATAAAAACTTTCCATTACCAGTTGCGTAACAGCAATTAAAATCCTCATCAAATCTATCTTAACTGCTTATAGTCTTCCACTGGGGAGCATTTTCCTTGGCAAACATCTGCAATAAAAGGCTATTTAATCTTCATAAGTGAAACAGTCAGTTATGCTAATTCATCTCTTTTATTGTCAGTTTACATTGAAATCTTGTACAGAACAGGTCTTCTGCACAAGGTGTACTGAGGAAATCTTCAGTTTCACGGAGGGAAGTAAAAGCCCTCATCTTTTATTCTTTTTGCACCAGTAGAAGCTAAGCCTAGTCTCCTTCTGTGCCACTGTGAAGGAGTTCAAAATACTTTGTTCTGAAATTTATTCCATGATCTCAAATACTTAAGAAGAAAAATATCACAGATGAACTGGCTTCTTGGTTGAGGCCAGTGAATCATTGCAGAACTGAGTAACAATAATAGTAAAAAATAACTATAGAATAATGTAAGCTAATCATACAGTCACTAACATTTTCTATCTTTTTGCATGTACAGCTTTATTAATAAATGTACATGCATGTATTCAGAGCCACCAAAGCTCTTCTTCTGCTCCCTGGCATAGAAGAAGCCATAACAAGAGGGGAGTAGGTGCAGGCTTCCTCATCCTCCTGACTCGCAGGCACACTGCTTGTCTTCCCCATGCCCCAACCCCGGTCCCAGCGGTTCCTTTAGTGCACCTTGTGCCAGACCTGTGATCTTGGGGTTGTCCCTTTAAGAGTTTTCAGATGAGTATTATCAAAAGCAGATATGTAGCAGACTTTGAAGATAAGAAGCTTTGCCTTCTAGTATCTCTAGCTTTGCCTCCTGGCACCTGGCCCCAACTTTGAAGCTGTGAATCTTTTCTCACTTCCTCTCCTCAATGCTCAGTTCTCAGTTTCATCACTTAGAGGAGCAACAAAGCTGCCTCCTCCACTTTATTTATTTTTCCCTCCAAGAGGAATCAGCTTTTCCTGAAAAAAGAGGAGCAACTCCCATCTGTAGGAAAGGCCTGAATGGCTCTGGCAATTTTAAAAAGAGCTTTGCAAAGGAGGATAAGCCATCTTACAAGTGTTTGGAGGAAAGCCAAAAATAAAAAATAAATCAGATAGGTATTTACACTTTAAATAATGTGCTGAATAGTCCTGTACTGTAAACCCCTCATAGCAGATCAATACCATTTACGCTATTCACTTGCATCAAGAAGTAAAAGTCTTTCACATCGTCAGTTTCAAATCATTTAACATTGTTAAAAAGACAGCTAAAAACATCAATTGGGGGCATTTTCTCCTAAACTAAAAATGGATCAATTAGTCTTCATGACTTTCACTGTGGAGATGTAGGATTAGGAAAGTGGTAATGCGGGAGGAAGAAAGGAAAAGAAGTCAGTGCACCTCTTTTAAGTTAATAAGTTGCATACTTGTGCTCAGCAAGACTAAATCTTCTTGAAAAGATTGACTTTGTTATAGTACTGTGTTAATAACTTGTTCTCTACACATGTAGTATGGATTGCCTTATAAATTGATTTAGCTGTACATATGCAAAAGCAATGGCTTTGAGACTCTGGTCTGTGACATTTGTCATGTCGAATCAGTTAAGAAGCAATGTAAATTTGTGATCAATGTCACTTCAGAGAGAATAGGTATTCATTATTAGTAGACTCTTCAAGAACTATGTGTGGTAGTTAAATAGAAATGAATTGTCCTACTGCTTTTTGGAAGCAGAAAGCAAAGTGTTTGCCTAGTTCTGCTAATATCTTTATGTGATCTTAGATCAACAAATGATTGTTAATAATGCACTGAAAGACAAAAATGAGCTGTAAGCACCAATTTAGCACTTACACTGCAGAAGGAGAGAAGATAGAGGCTTCTGAGGGGATGAAAAAAAGCTGAGAGACATGAACTCAGCATTTTTTTTCACATTTGAAGACTGTTCTCCTTCCTTATTTTTCTCACCTTTCTTTCATTATCACTTTCATTCCTTTGTTGTTTTCATTAATTGCAGCACTTTACAAAAACAAGAAAGCGAAATACCCACCTCATGCTCTTTAACTCTTTCTGTGATCCTCATCACCTGAGTTGCCTCACTGTCACTTTTAAATACAAAATGTCAACTTCAGTATTCCTTTTAATCCTGAAGCATTATGATTGTGCATTTAGATTCCTCTTACCACCTGTCTAGATATATTTCAGTGTAGCATTAAGAAAATAGCTATAGCAGAAAAATTTTGGGCCTGTTCTGGATTGCCTTTTGACTAGAGAGGTGTTATGTGGTGTATGGCTACAGATTCCACACCTGAAACAAACAGAAATTTGAGAAAGCATTCAAAAATAGTTGTGGGAGCTACATATTTATTGCCATCCATGATGTACTGGATGATCATAAGTTAAATAGTAGAGTTAAGACATATTTAGATTAGAGATATGGTGTTACTTCTGTTTTATAAAATACTCTTTAGCCAAGAGGGGATGAAAATGCTATATAATCATTAAGAAGTACTGGTTAGAGACTGCAAATTCGTTTCAGGAGATACTCGAACTTTTTTATTCTGTCATATTGTGTCTTGACTCTCAAGAAGTATGACTTCTATCAAAAACAAGAGATTAACTGTGATGTGTTCCATTAATTCATCTCGCTTATGACATTTTGGCTCATAAAAGTGTTTCACAACAGCATAGGAGTTTTTGCCAGCTGTATATCCCAAACAGAATCATGAGTAAACTCAGCTAGTCCATCGTAAGACATTAAGTGCCTATATACAGCAATTACACACATTAGCTAGCATAAACTCTTTTGGATAATTTAAAGAAAAGACAGTTGTCTCTTCACTGAGTTTCTGCTCTTTGAACATTTATCCAAAGATTTGTGCCAAGTGAATGAAAGTATGTGTTGGCAAGTCAGCCTGAATTCCTCTTTCCTCTCCAGCTACTAATCTATCTCCTCCAAATATTAATTAGATTTTTTTCATATTTTCCTTAGTTTTCATTAAGTACCCCCGTCATCCCTTCATAAAACTATAACACTTTGATACCTTATTTCCACAAATCTTTGCAAGACTTTAGTGGGGGTAATTGATATTGCCATTGATTAAAACCAGTAGGTTGGTTTCACCTGTGCCTACATTGAATAGAATTCAGTTATCAGCCAGAGGTTACAAACAAATATCTCTGAACAGGTTTCAATTCCCACTAGCTCAGTTCTACTTCATTTGAGATGGAAAGAGGCATGCTATGAATAAAACCATGCATAAATTATTTTTATCTAATTTTAGTTTAAATAAGATGGAGATTTTATGGATTTGGGTCAGTAGAGATCATATTAAATATGTTCAGTGCTTCATTCTAATGAATTTAAAGGAAAACTGCTCTGTTTTTTAATCAATTTATTTTTGTTTAGTAGTATAGCCCAATATCTTACTGTGAAATAAAGTAAAGTCATAGTTGTGGGTACCAAGTATAGGACATGCACCTGAAGCTTTTTTCTGGACTGAAGCTTTCTTCAGGAGGTAACATCTGAGAATTAAGAACATAAATTTTCTGAACGAAGTCCTGATATTCTAGCAAATGGAGACGGTGTGGCCAAGTCTTTTGCCAGCAGAAATGCTGGATTTGCCTGTATGTAGACAGAACTACATACTGTCTGAGGCTGTGAGTCTTAATCATCAGACATGAGAGAGTTTTGTCTGATCCTTTGCACAGTGAGCTTTTGCACATACAAGAAGAAAAAAAAAAAGAGAGAGAGAGAAGACACCAAGATACTTTAAAAAGATCAAGTCCTACTCTGTGCATGTTTTTTGACACAAAATTAACAAATGGGATCAGATCTCCCAGCTCTTTCTTTTGAGAGTATTACATTTGCAACCTGACTGCCCATTTCAGATGCTATGTCTGTATTTTGGTGGGATGGAGGAAGTGAGATGGGGGATCCTGAGCAGTGTAGCTCACCACCAGGGACAGGAGAGCAGAGCACTGGCTTGGTTCACAGGTCATTTTCCATCCTGAAAAGGACAAAAAGATGCTCTGAAAGTTGCCCTCAGATTCAGGCTTGGATAAGGTCAAAATAAGGAAAGACTCTTTCCTTTTGCACCTTGAAGAGAGTCTCTTTAACATTCAGAATTGCAGTTTAGACTGTGGTCTACTGATTTGGAAATCAGAACAAATGTGATGCTTTGGATGTCCATTATTCCATTCAGTTTATAAAAGGGGAAGGTTTATGTAACCAAGCCAAGTCTCTGTACCTTTCCCCAGCAGCTCTCTACAGTAACATTGGAACCTGCTCATTAATTCTTTTTCACACTCAGCAGAGTAGCAGCCCCAAAGCTTTAAATATTATAAGTTTCATAAACATATTCTGAAAATAACATGAGAAGCATCTCATGTTAATCCCTCCAGAAAAGCTGTAGCATCAGTCCTGATTATATAAGGCACCAGGAAAGTACACAGAAGAGGATTTACAACTGCTTTAGGTCTATTGAGTTTCCAAACTATTAGACATCAGAGAATCCATGCATATAAAGATATTCACAAACCCATATAAAACACGGTTTTGCTAGATCTTTTTTAATTTTTTTTTAATCAGATCTCAGGTGCCCAAAGGTCCCAATGGCTGGCTTTGGAGCCAAGGCACCCAAACTTTTATTTTCACTAGCAGAAGATTTCCCGAGCTAAACGAGAATGCAATATAATTTGCAGGTTCCCCCCTCCAACTATTTTTCTCTAGTGTTAGTGAAAGCATGCCCTATATTTCAGCTACAGTGCAAGTGTTTTCTTCCTTATCAGTTACGAAAAGCTTGCTGACAAGTATGTCTCTATAAACAAGTAGTTGCATTAAAACTTCCTGAAAAAGAAAATCTCCAAAATTTACATGTGAATGTCTTAATTTGGCAATTGTACCGCACAGCTCTCTGTATCTTATTGTACATCAAAAATCCTCTCCCTACAAATATAGAATGTTATAACCCTGGTCAAGATTAGCAAATGTTATCATAGAATCGTTAAGTTTGGAAGGGACCTCTAGAGGCCAACTAGTCCAAACCCCTGCACACGCAGGGTCACCTAGGGCACGTGGCACAGGACTGCATCCAAGTGGGTTTTGAAGATCTCCAGAGAAGGAGACTCCACAACCTCTCTTGGCAACTTGTTCCAGTGCTCCATCATCTGCACTGTTAAAAAAGTTTTCCTTAAGTTCTTGTGGAACTTTTGGTGTTTCAGTTTGTGGCTGTTTCCTCTAGTTCTCTCGGGGGCCACCACTGAAAAGAGGCCAGCCCCATCCTCTACACTCGCTTCCTTGAGGTATTTATACACTGACCAGGTCCCCTCTCAGCGTTCTCTTCTCCAGGCTGAACAGGCCCAGCTCCCTCAGTCTATCCTCATAGGGCAGATGTTCCAGGCCCCTGCATTGGACTCTTTCCAGTGGATACACATCTCTCTTGTACTGGTCTGGGGGGTGGGTGCAGAACTGGACACAATACTCCAGATGTGGCCTCACCAGAATCACCTCCCTCGACCTGCTGGAGATGATCTTCTTATTTGCACCCCAGGAATCTCATTAGTCATCTTGGCCACAAGGGCACTCTGCTGCCTTATGGCCAACTTGTCGTCCACCTGTTCCAGGATTCAGCAATAATCATGCAGAACGAGCATTTATTCAGGTGAAAGCACATAAAAGAAGCAAAGTATGGATAGCTACTCATGAGGTGATACCATCTGGCAGGATACAGGACCCAAACATCTTCTCGAGCTGGCAGATCAGAGACAGAGAGAGTTACTGACCAGCTCCTGCGAAGACAGCGTAGGGCTCAGAGTTAGGAGTTTCTCCTTCCCCTCCCCCGCCTCTTTCCACACTGTCCTCTCTATGCCCGGTGCATCCTGGCACTTAAGGTGAGTACAACCCAGGAGACAGCCTGGAGGGCAGACAGACTCCGCCTCGAGTCGCGCAGTTCTCCCCGCCAGGTGCACAGACGCGCACACCCGTCAGGGGTCCCAGCCCTCAATTCGAGCGTCCTGCCTTCCTCATCTTCTTCCTCATTTCCAGGTATTTGACCTCTAAAGCTAGTTTGGAGGACGTCCGCGGTTAAGTTGGTTACAAGCCCAGCCAAATGGCTGGCTTCAACATGTTTCGGGGGATGCTGCCTGTGAACTCCGCTGAGCAGTTGTATCCATGCTCCTTATCACTCAGCCCAGGCAGGCAAACATCTTTTTCTTCAAGGTCTGGCCTCTGCTTCCCTTGGGAGATTGTTATGACTCTACAGATCACGGAAATTTTCATCTCCAATACACCACCATGATGCCCAGGTCCTTCTCTGCAGAGCTGCTCTCCAGAAGGTCGGTCCCCAGCCTGTACTGGTGTCTGGGGTTATTCCTCCCCAGGTGCAGGACCTTGCACTTGGCCTTGTTGAATTTCATGAGGAAATTGTCCAGTCTGTCCAGGTCTCTCTGGATGGCAGCGCAGCCCTCTGGGGTATCAGCTACTCCTCCCAGTTTGGTACAGTTTGGTATCATCAGCAAACTTGCTGAGGCAGCACTCTGTGCCTTCATCCAGGTCATTGATGAATAAATTGAACAGGACTGGACCAAGGACTCACCCCTGGGGGACACAACTAGCTACAGGCCTCCAAGTAGACTCCGCACCACTGATCACCACCCTCTGAGCTCTGCCATCCAGCCAGTTCCTAATCCATCTCACTGTGCACTCATCTATCCCACACTTGCGGAGCTTGCCCAGGAGGATGTTGTGACGGATGGTGTCAAAAGCCTTGGTGAAGTCGAGATAGACGACATCCACTGCTCTCCCCTCATCTAGCCAGCTGATCATTCCAAGGCCAGCCTCCATAGAAGGCTGTCAAGTTAGTGAAGCATGGTATCCCCTTGGTGAATCCATGCTGACTACTCTTGAGCACCTCCTTATCCTCCCACGTGTTTGGAGACAACAGCCAGGATGAGCTGCTCCATTACTTTTCCAGAGATGGAGGTGAGGCTCACTGGCCTGTAGCTGCCTGGGTCCTCCTTCTTGCCATTTTTGAAGACTGGTGTGACATTGGCTTTTTTCCAGTCTTCTGGCACCTCCCCTGTTCTCCAGGATCTTTCAAAGATGATAGAGAGTGGCTTAGCTATGACATCCGCCAGCTCACACAGCACTCTGGGGTGCATCCCATCAGGGCCCACGGATTTGTGGATGTCAAGTTTCCCTAATAGATCTCTGACCCAATCTTCCTCTACCCAGGGCAAGCCTTCCTCTCTCCAGGAACCTGGTTTCTAGGTTCTGGGATTCCAGAGGGCTGCCCTTGGTAAACACTGAAGTGAAGAAGGCATTCAGTAACTCTGCTTTTTCTGTGTCTTTCATAGCCAGGAAACTTATGCTGTTCACCAGCGGAGCCATATTTTGCCTGATCTTCCTTTTACCATTGATATATTTGAAAAAACTCTTATTATTATTTTTAATGTCTCTTGCCAGATTTAATTCCAATTGTGCCTTGGCTTTCCTCGTCACATCCCTGCATTCCCTGATAACATTCCTATATTCCTCCCAAGGAGTCTGTCCTTTTTTCCACTTTATGTATAGTGCCTTTTTCTGTTTGAGTTTTGCCAGCAGCTCCTTGCTCATCCATGCAGGCCTCCTGCCCACCCCCCCCCTCCCCCCCGCCCCACCTGACTTCTTACTCAAAGGGAAGCACCACTCCTGTGTGGAGGAAGTGCTGCTTGAATACTGACCAACTTTCTTGGATTTCTCTTCCTTCCAGGGCCCTAGCCCATGGGATCCTTTGGTGGAGGTCTCTGAAGAGGCCAAAGTTCGTCTTCCTGAAGTCCATGGTTGCAAGGCTACTTACAGACCTGCTTCCTCCTCATTGGATCCTAAACTCAACCATCTCTTGGCCACTGCAGCTGAGGCTACCCTCCACCTTCACATCTCCAACAAGTCCTTCTCTGTCTGTTAGCATGAGGTCCAGTGGCCCACCTTTCCTCATTGGCTCCTCCACAATCTGTGTTAAAAAGTTATCATCAATGCTTTGCAGAAACCTCCAGGACTGTTTGTGCCTTGCTGTGTTGTTTTTCCAGTTGATGTCGGGGTGGTTGAAGTCTCCCATGAGAACCAAGGCCTGAGACCATGAGGCTACTTCCAACTGTCTGTAGAAGGCCTCATCAACTTCCTAATCCTGATCAGGTGGCCTGTAGCAAATCCCTGCCACAGTGTCTCCCACATTAGCCTGCCCTCTAATCCTTACCCATAAACTCCCAACTCACCCATCATCCACCTCCAGGTTGAGCTCCACGCATTTCGGTTGCTCTCTCACACAAAGAGCAACTCCACCACCTCGCCTTCCCAGCCTGTCCTTCCTAAAGAGCACGTAGCCTTCCAAGGTAGTACTCCAGTCATATGAGCTATCCCACAATGTTTCTGCAATTCCAATGAGATAATGATGCTGAGACCGCACACAGATCTCCAGTTCCTCCTGTTTATTCCCCATGATGCATGCATTGGTGTATAGGCATTTCAGGGAAGTAATCGAGCCTGCAGGTTTCCCAGGAGGGGTGAAAGAGGACCCTCTATAAACATCTCCTATACTCACTTCCCCACTACCATACTCCTGTTGGCCGCTTTCTGGCTTTGACTGCATGTCAATGATTGCCCTGTCCATGTAACATTCACTGTCCCCTTTCATGCTTATTTTAAAGCCCTCCTAACCAGTCTGGCCAGGCTTTTGGCAAGGATGTGCCTGCCCCTCTTTCTGAGGTGGTTCTCATGGTTCCCCACTAGCTGGTGGTCTTCAAACAGTGTCTCATGGTCATAGAAACCAAAACCCTGTTGCCAAGACCAGCAGCACAGCCAGTTGTTAACCTGTAATATGCATCTTTTCCTCCTCATATCCATTCCCCACATTGGCAGGATAGAGGAGAACACAACCTGGACACCCAGACCTTTGATTGCCATCCCTAGGGCTCTGAAATCTACCTTGATGTTACTCAGTTTTCCCATGGCATCTTTAGCACCCACATGGAACACTAACAGGAGATAATAGTCAGAAGCTTGGACAAGCCTTGGCAGTCCCTCTGCAACATCTCTTATCCGAGCCCCTATCAGGCAACAGACCTCACTGGGCAAGGGGTTGGGTCTACAGATCGGTTCCTCTGTGCCCTGCAGCAAGGAGTCACCCACAATAACAACATGCCTCTTCTTTCAGGTGCTCCTTTTCTTCTTAGTGGGGACAGTCTTAAGGCACAGACTTGACTGCCTCACCCTAGACAACCCCCTAGATGGGCCTTCGTCCTTGACCTCATCTGTCAGGCCCTCAAATTCCAGGCCATCATACCTTTTGGATGTGGTCACTTGCCAGGGCGAGGTGGTCTGGGAAAGGCCCCTCCTGCTACCTCGAACAGGGATATGTTCCCATTCTTGTTCTTGGCTTGACACAGTTAGTTCTGTCCCCTCCTCTCTATGGGAGTAGTGGAATCTCAGACCAAACCAGGGGGCTCTCTGGAGGTTCTGTACTCTTACCTGGGATGACTGCAGAGTGTAGCTCCAGCAGTCTATTTCTTTCTCACACTCTCTAGCATTATTATTGATTAGTAATATTTATTCTCACATGGAACATAATGGACTTAAGAAAATGTGCTATTTTTTGGCAGAGTGCATCCCATACTTCACAGAATTACAGACTTGTCTTAGTCCTTTTTGCTTGAAGACTTTTGTAAGTGAATTTACAGCTATACTTACTACAGACAATGTCTGCACTTTGAAAACACAGTATGGGCGAAAGGATTCAAAATATAACAATATTATTTCAAAACTGCAAATGCCAGCTTGCTGCTCACCAAAAGTGCCCTTTCAAGAACAATGACTACAAAATTAAAGCATGCCCTGTGTGCAGACCTCAGCTTGTTGCCAGCAGCCCTGCATTGGAATAGTTTGTGGGCTTGCTGAAGCTCTCTAAAGGAGTTCCTGGAATAGACCAAAGTTCGAAAGGAAAATCAAAGGGCTTTTTGCGTGTGTTCATGCATACATGCCTGTGTGTGTGTGTGTGTGTATGTGTTTGTGTGTGTGTATGTGAAAAGTAGGGTTCTTTCTGTACACGGGCCAAACTTGAGCCTGAGGGGTTACATTCTGGCTCCTTCACTTTTTGTTTTCATTTCACTGTTAGTAGTTTTCTCTTTCTCTGATGTGTGTGGTTGTTGGCACGAAAAAGACCCTCTTTGCTAGGGTCTATGTGCCCGATTGTGTCTACCTTTCAGTATTATTCTGCAAGGGAAATGCAGAGTCTTGCCCTGTGTAGGATAACTCTCTGGACTAGTGCAGCTGCAGAACATATCTGCAGAAGAGGCTCTGACAACCCAGACCCAGACAATCACGAGCTGCCCATGGGTCTTCTGCATGAGACAGAGGGTTTTCAGGAGGTGAAGGAAGGTGATCTCTCCTCTCTGCTCAGCACTGGTGGGACAAATGGGAGCAGAGAGAGGTAGGAAAAACTTGGAGGAGGAGCTGAGAAGCTTGTCACTCAGTGCACAAAGCACAACAGGGATGGAAGCTTACACATTCCCACTCAGACATCCCAAGTTAATTCCTGATGTCTTAAGACCTTCAAAAGAGTTTGGTTAATATTTTAGGGTTCTACTGAAATACCTAGCTGTTCTGAGTGATTGGAGGTACATATTGTTCTTAACAAGAGCTTCAGGGCAATGAGTATTTTTTATCTAAATATCACTAAATATCATAGACCCTCGAAGCTCCATGTAGTAACCCCTTGGGGGCTGATCTGGTGAACTAAAAAAATGCTTCCCAGAAGATAAACCCTCTTTTAATCCGCATAGCAGTCCAAAGATGATGCTCTGCATATTACAGGACCAGGGCCTTGCAAGTCTGACTTTCCCAAGTTGGGAAATAATTCCCACATTACCTATCTTGCAAAAGCTGTTGTGAATGTTAGTTAGTTAATATTTGGACAGCAATTTGAATATAATCAGGTGCAAAAACTGTTGCTGCAGTAGTGTGTTTTATGTAAGCTCCTGAAACCTGAATTTCAGAAATACAATGTGTGCATATATGTGCATGCATGTGCATGTACAGACTGTGAATGAAAGCACAGTAGGAAAAGCAGGCCAACTGTCTTTTAAAAGTGTCATGTCAATCGTATCACTGTCATACTCAGCAGGTAAGCACTAGCCAAATGATATTAAGAGGAACTTCAAAGAATAATGGTAGCCCTTGAGATTTTGGAGCTAATCACAGATGATTAATGAGAGTTGGGAAAGTTACTTTGAAAAAATAGCTAACTTTCCATTTTGATTGCTAATTATTCATGAAAGACTAAGAACAAGAGTACATTGCAGCAGGACAACACATTTTTAAGCATTAAAATAAAAGAAAATTGATCACCTAGTTAGTATGCAAGCAGCTAAGTACAGCAGGGTCAGCTGTGCTAATTCAAGAGTCAGTCTGGGAGCTTAGCAAAGCCTCTTAGTGCCAAGTGGCTTATTTCAGAGTTTCAATTAAAGATGAACTGAGCAGGTTTGCGCATACCCATATGCATCTGGGATGGGGTGTTTAACCACTGTTATTGTTAGGGAATTGAAAACCATATGGGGAGGCATGGTTTATTCCAGCAAGCGTAGTGGTAAAAATTCACTTATAGGATATATTCAGGTGTTCTCCAGTCCAATTAAAATGTGATGTTTCCTGAGCAATTTTCAGTTCAAATACAGAAATGTGAAGAATTTTTTTTTTCATCCATCCTTTTCCACCTTTTTGTTCTTTTAAGAGGTCATTACTCTATAAGGCAAAAAACCTAACAATTTGGCAGGTGCTTAAACAATGACCAAATCACACCAAATAAGAGCTTTGCAATACACATCTCCTTGGAGCCCCATCTCATCAGATCTAATACTTAGTCTTTACCATGCTGACTGATATGCCTAGGTTCACTCTATTCTCCTCACCTTAAGGCATGAATTTCTCAACTTGTTGGAAAAGTCCTGCCACTGTCTATAGGCCCCTTTTCTTCACAGCATAATCTTTGTACAGAAAATCCTGGTTTTGTTTTGCATGGATGGCTTGACAACTTATTTCATGAGAACTCCCTCAGCTGCCATGTTCCTCCCAGGAACAAAGAAGTGACACTGTTAGCTTCAGAGGGCTTTTAATCCTATATTTGTCATAAAATAAGCAAGTTATATATAAAGGCTGGGAAAATAAATAGTAAAAGAACAGGCTACACTAAAGGATTTATTCTCATTTCTACTACATGACTGGGAAATAAAAATTAGATACTGATATACGAAAAAATAGAAGTTGTATTTCTGTGTGTATTTCATTCAGATAAATTAATTACTTTTGTTCTATGGTGTGAAGGGCACCTACCTGTTTTATGACCTATGAAAACAACAGAGAATTTAGTAATACTTCTCATACCTCACAAAGAAGAACTGAAATTCAAGGGCATATAGAAACAGGTTCAGAGGACTGGTTCTGTAGCACTAAAATGATGCAAAAAATTATCTTGGACTTCAGGGAGATAGAAACTCCATTTCATAGTTTCTTGCCTCCTGCTCCCCATTTGTCTTTCAGCTGTGTCTGTGGCGCAGCAGGCTATGGGAAGGGCCTTGCCCTGCTCTATCAACACCATGCCCTCCTCCATTGGTCAGCTTCCCCGGGGGCACAGGTTGCATCCTCCTAAATCTGCTTTGCCCCTGTTTATTAGGGAGCATGCACAAGAAGCATAGGTGTAAGAGATGCCCACTCTTGCTTCTAATCTTTTGCACCAATCACTGTACAGGAAATCATTTTAACTTAAAAGCAAATAAACAAATAAAACCACTCACCTCTCCAGGCAGTTATGTTACACTGAAATAGATTCACAGTATTATTCTTATCACTCTGGAATAGCACAGTTTCTAGCAAAAAAAATTATGCAGAATAGACAGAACCAGGTAAAGCTAGTTATCTGAAAAGTTGTTTTATATGATGTGTTTCATAGCAGATGGAACTTTGCCATCTGTGGACATCTTATTGTAAGTTTTCCTGATATATTGCAAGGCTTAGAGCAAACATCACAGATGGATGTCCTCATGTACTCAAGAGGGTACTGGTTTGGTACTTGTTGGGTATCTCAGTAGTCAGTTATCCCAGTTGTACTCCACATAGTTAAATAATATTACTACACAAATATAAAATTGAAATAATACAAAATAAACAGATATAAAACCATTCAATGTGTGGAATTTGATTCACCTACATCAAATTTCAACTTGAGGAATTGCACTAGAAAGGACTGGAAAAATACATTAGCAAATAAGGATATTCAATCATTAGGCATTTTAGTGTTACATTGGCTTGGATAAATTCAAATGAATTATGCTATTTGTACATTATATTATTAGTTTATTTATTTCCTGTATCTATAGATTTTAATACTTCCAAAAAAGACAAATCTACTGTAATCTATTTTATAAGTTGTTTCCTCTGTAAGTGTATGAATGAGTTTTTCTAAGCAAAGCAGTGATCAGAAGTGACAAATATCATTATGTTGGCAGTTTACCAGGGATCATGCAATTAGTGGTAATAAGAATACAAGTATTTTATGCAGATTAAAATAAATATGGCTTTGTGATGGCAAAAAGCACATTTACCTTCCTGTGTGCTGAATAAACTTTTAGAGGTTAATCCCATTTTAAGATTACAAAGGACTCAGGAAAATACAAAATCAGCACAAAGAAACAAAAGACGCAGCCTACCAAGACAGTCATTTCCATTATTCTAGTGCACTTCTCGTGCTTCTTGATCCCTTTCTTAGCATTATAATGGAAATAAAGATGTGGAAGAGAGAAAATTAGATTTCCAGGCAGTTTAAATAACATTTCTCGCTGAAAACTTTTAAGTAACAGCTTCTGTGATGGCTATGTATTGCATGAAAAGGGAAGATAATGTATATATGTAATTGCAGTTTGCTGTTTGCATATAGCACAAGTTAACTCAGAGCTAGTTGCTGGCACCCGCAGTTGTTACAAGTAGATGTTTCTGCAATAACCCAGCCTTAACATTCGAGATAACTCACTCAGTAAACTTAGCAGCAGGTATAGCCGAAGGTAGAGCTTTCTTATTATGAACTCATGGACAAAAATTGCCCTTTTTGACCAGCACTTCTGCCTAAAACAGTGCAAGATCTATGTTGTGTGATCCTCTGTCTTCTCACTAGTGAATGGTCTTCTCTCCTCTCTACTGAGACAGAAGGAGTAAACGGGACATCTAGGGACATCAGAAGCAGCAAGCATCCTCTTTCAACAGCTTAGATCTCCTTACATCCGCTCCTCAGAAGACAGGTCACTCACCCATCAACTTTATTATAGTAATTTGTTCCTTCCTGCGGTCCTAACATTAAAAATATACTCACTGCACCTCAGCTAAATAATTTCTTTATTCTTTCTCCTTTATCCAATTAACAGAAATACCTCTCAATCTTCCTTAAAACAAACTCTTTCAAGGACTGAAGTAAAATTTTGGAGCCAAGAGGGCAGTTGCAGGATGAATGAGGCATCTCCCTTTCTACACAACATCTGACACACCATGGCACCAAAATACTGACAAACTATTTAACAGCAGCCCATTTGTAAGTTTTGTAAATGATTGTGGCAGTAATCAGCTAAGTACTATTTCCCAGTCATGGCTTTGTTTCAGTAGTTGTTATACAGTTATACAAAAGGTACATAGACATTTAAAGTTGGTCTTTTTTTTTTTTAAGTTGAAGAGAATTATTTTTATCCCAAGCTTTGGTAAAAATTGTATTCCTAAATTAGCCATCTAAAGCTATGTGAAGGCATGCAATTGATTGACCTGATTTTCATGTGTCCCAAGCAGTCGGTTTTAAATACAATAAATGGGAAGGACAACTGTTCAACAGTTCTGAAAACCAGGACATTTATATATTTAGACACCTCATTACAGGCACCAAAATAAATCTTTCTTTGGAATTTGACTTTAGATCAGACTCCAAAAGCAATGTTTAGATGTAGAGTTATATGGATTTAAAGAAGCTTGGGAATTTACATACAAGCAAATAACAGCAGGATTTGCAAGTAGTACTCCATTTCCTCCCACTATGCCTTTGAAAATGCAGTTTGCATTTATATTCATGCACACAAAATTCCAGTTTAGTCTTGACCAACTGGCTACATTTTTCATTTCCTATTTTCCTATGCCTGACTGCCGGAAGGATGTGTTTGCTGAAAAAAAATAAGCCCTGTGTGTTCTAGCAGCACTGAAGGATATGATTTCAAACAGAAGATATCTAGTGGCTCACATGTTATTTTCCAGCAGAACAGCATTATGCCTATTACGCTATTCTTATATTTTTATGATCAGAAATGTATGCTACCAATGCCACCAGTATCATTAGCTAAGCATGTAAATTAAGTACTCCTTAGTCTCAAGGTTTAATTAAAGGAAAAAAAAAAAAAAAAGACAAAGAAAAGGTAGATGGTGAGGGCTGGCAATGTTTTTCTTCAATTCATTCAACTGAGTTTTCCCTTTCATCCTCCTTTGTTACAGCTCTGGACACAGAAATTTCAATGAGACACAAGAGAGGCTGCAAAAACAGAGCAGCCATTTTCCTTTTTATTCTGTGATGATTACACCTCCTGGGAGCTTTCTTTCTGAAAAGTTTGTTAGTGCACAAAGGTATTTCAGTGACAGTCTTAAAAAAAAACTGATAACATATGTTCTGCAAAAATAATCTGTGTTTGAACATGATGACTGGTTATCAGTTGAAGCATCAGTGAAATGATCCTTTTGAGAAAGGCCTCCATAATTTGGTTTTGAGCATCACTTTTATATGGATGCTGAGCATATCATCATATTTAATTTTGTGTCACAATGTAAAGTCAAATAACCATTAAAATAATGCTCTGATTTTTCACTCCTTGGCAGCAAAGACATAAGGTAAACACACAATTTTTAAAATGTTATAATTCAAATCAATCAGAATTACATTAGATAGCCTCAGATAGAAATCTAATAAATATCTGATTGATAACAAAGTTCTAATAATGCTGTGATAATCTGTTTTGGATACTTGGGGTAAGTACAAGTCCAATATCTTTGCATATATGCGAACAACAGATGCTGTTTTTACAGAGGTGGGATTTCACAGTTAAGCTCTAGGACTATGTTGTTCAGAGATTTTATGTCCTAAGATGTCAAAGAGAAGAACCAGGATAGTTGCAGCAATAGGGGGCTGCTTGTTTGAACACATGAGCTGATAAAGAATAAGCACCAAGTCTTTATATGCAGGAAGTACAGGAAGAGTTTCATGTGGTTTCTCTTGCACAGCTGAAGAGCATCAGCTCTGTAATGGACAAATGTTCCTTCATGTTTATTTATACTAGAGCCTCTCCTTCCACTTTTTTCTTTTTCTTTTCTTTTTTTTTTCCCTCCTCCTTTATGTATTTCTACACTCTCCATTCGCCATTGATTTTCATTTTGCTGCTTAAAAAAATCCAATTTCGATCAGTTTCTGGCCACAATACTCCAATTCTCTTGATCTTACTAATTCCTATTATTGGTGACTTTTGAATTATCTTTCTCAGATAGAGGTGACCAAACTCATATCCCATGTGAGATTTTGGTAGTGGCAAGTGTGATTCATTAATACATTCCTATCTGCAGTGGAAATACCCCATCTACTGTATTTTTCCTTCAACCTATTCAGCTCTCATAGGACAACCTGGGTCACCCAGAGGTCTTCTCTTTCATCTGTTGTCAGCTATTGGACATTTTTTCCCTAAAAAGGCAATTTCCCATACCTAAATAAAAATGTATGCTTTTACACATTACATCCTTGCACTTTATTCCATTTCTGTTAAGTCTTTTCTCAGAAGCATCCAATTTTTCCACAAGATGTTTTGCTCTTTCCCCTTATTTAAATGCCTACTAAGCTTGTACCATCAGCAAATTGTTAATACACTCCTACTCTTGAATGTTTTCCTCTGAAATATAAATGGCATTACTTGTGAAGTGGAAGAACCAAAGAATTGCAATAACCTCTGCAAGAGGTGTCTGGAATGTGACGAACTTGTTTTGAAAATTAGATTGCGAACTTAGAACCAAAGCCTCACTGTAGGGGTCACTTCTTTTTCTCATTTATAGTGTGTCTGCCTGGGATTACATTCAAATACAAAGAGAGTATTTATTTTTCATTTCTGGTATTTACTTTTTTGAACAGCAATTATTGCTAGTTTTTGCTAGTTACCCTCTAGATTGCAGCTGTTTTACTTTACAGTGCTAAAAGTGTTGTACACACAGAGTAGTAAATGGATAGGGACAGAGGAGGCTTGTAGGTTTACTTTATTTCTGTTTGTTTTCAAATTTGTTGTTTGACATTTGGGATTCATTTTTATTCGTTCTATTCTTTGCTTCTTGGTTGATTTCACTGAAAATTATGCCAGCTGGATATGTAAATTCATTCCTGCTTTTTTTAGGATTTGATTTTTCAGATCTTACCCAAGCTAACCTTTACTCATACGGTTCAATGATGTTACAACCTTGACTCACTTTGATGAACTCTCACACATTTAAGTAATCTGAAGGAGAAATGACTGCATAGGAAAATTTCTGACATGGTAATTATAATGTAAAAGAAGGGTATTCTCAGCAAACCTGGATTTACACCACACTAGGCATTTGAATATAGTGGCTTACACAGCTTTTGTGTGGAGTTATGGTCTTTCTGACTGGGTAAGAAATTAATTTTTTTAAAGAATATTATTTTTCCCTTAATATTCTTTAGACAGATGAATATATTTTAATACAGTTGATAAGGCAACTGTTTAACCATCTTAATTTTAATGATATTTAGATAATGGGCAGTGTTTTAGATTCTGTGAAAGGCTTAAGTAGTGTACCTATTACGTCTTCCTGCAAGATTTCAGGTAAGGTCATAATGATTGTGTGGTCCTAATAATTTTTCACATTTACACCTTGTAAAGAACCATTTATTTTATAGTTCTTCAGAGTGCCAGCAGTGATTAAGGCACAAATATTGCACCAGCCACCACAGTTCTGTTCTCCCTTCGGCTTGTCCTTCAGAATTGTATAGGGTTTTCTATCATTGCTGTTTATTACACTGAGAATGATTAAATGAGCTATTCCTTTGAATGCTGTAGCCCTGGCACAAGGAACAGAAACTGAGAAAGGAGAGTGCTAAGCAGCACTTCAAAGTAATAGGTGAAACAGAAAGACTGCAAGAAGAACTTAAAAAAGAATGTACCTGAAGTCCTGGTCAGTCCCATGTGACACTTGTGTGAGTTTCTGTGTAAGGAGAGGAAGATTGCAACAGAATTTGAAGAAAAAATCTGCCATTAAAATCAAAGGTGTAGTATATCCATTAATCAATACAGGATAAATAGCTGCATACTTTTCCTCCTCCCACAAAACAAATCTAATTTATGCTTGTGAGGCAAACTTTCATTCTCTCAGTGGGCTTCAGATTCCATTGACTGAATTGCTTTGAGATGTTCCTTGAGAATGTCCGCTCACAACCAGTAGGAAAAAAAGAATAAGGTAGCGAAAGTTTCTCCACAGGAAGAAAAAAAAAAAAGGTGGGGGGGGTGGACTGACTACAGATTAAAACAAAGCACCTTGAACTTTCAGAGTGCTTTGTGGGCATTAACTTGATAATCTGGCTGCTGCTAAAATCAAATGGGTAAGTCTATGTATTCCTTCCTGGCTTGCATTCCTTAAGGTAATGGGTTGTGCTACTGGGAGTCGAAGCTCAAAATAACTCCCTAAAACATATCTACACTTTTCAGTCTCCTGCTATTTTACTCCTACACTTTTTGCACTTACATAGTTGCAAAATAAACTGTTTCAAAATGTAAATGTTTGCGTGGTTTGGCCCCAAGCACCTCATCTCCCCCACTTCTCCAGAGGAGTCAGATTCAGAAAATATTCGGATCAAAACACCTGACTAGCCAGTAAATAGTTATGCTGTGATCAGATCACAGGAGTGAGGCATGTTCCTACAGGAAAGGGCAGAGGATTTAGGAGGTAGATAATGTTTCCTCTCCCTGCTGAGACACATTTTCTAGCAGGAAGATGTACTGTGATAGAAACTCTCTATCTACTACTCCTGACCCAGGCTCCTTTGGCAGCAGAGACTTGTTTATCCCAGCCTGAAGAAGTGGAGATATGTAGAGACCTACCAGTTTGGAAGAAAACAAAGAAGATCTCTTCTCTGGTATTTAGACAATGCAAGGAGACCACTGCAACCTCAGAAGTAACCAGTGAACCTCAGCATTGAGAATCCAATACGGTTACTGTGTTAACTACTTCTGTTCCCAAACGATGACTTTACCACTGGTTTTGGAGCTGTAACATTTGAGCTTTATGTGTAACTCTCCCAGGCCAAAAGTCCGTCTTCTTTGAGCCCTTAATCCTTCTTAGCCATAACAAGGAAACTAAGATTCATAATGACCTGGAATCAGTCTTTCTTTCGACCCCTGTGTGAGAGCCCCACTAGGAACCTAGTGAACCTAGAATATCAATAGAAGCTATGGAGAATTTCTGAGTAGAACTTGCTCATGTTTTATGCTAGCTTTTAGGTGTACTGAGAAACATGTTTTTGTCTTTGTTGCAATTATTTTCTAACTGTCCCTTATTTAAGTGTTTCTTCTATGTGTGTGTATATTGCCAGTCTTCAAAAAAGGCAAGAAGGAGGACCCAGACAACTAGAGGCCAGTGAGCCTCACCTCCATCCCTGGAAAAGTGATGGAACAGCTCATACTGGCTGTTGTCTCTGGGCACATGGAGGACAAGAAGGTGCTCAAGAGTAGTCAGCATGGATTGACCAAGGCGAAATCCTGCTTTACTAACCTGATAGCCTTCTGTGATGGAATGACCAGCTGAGTAGATGAGCAGTGGATGTCGTCTATCTCGACTTCACCAAGGCTTTTGTCACCGTCCCTCACAACATCCTCCTGGGCAAGCTCCGCAAGTGTGGGATAGATGAGTGCACAGTGAGGTGGATTAGGAACTGGCTGGATGGCAGAGCTCAGAGGGTGGTGATCCACAGTGTAGAGTCTAGCTGGAGGCCTGTAGCTAGTTGTGTCCCCCAGGGGTGAGTCCTTGGTCCAGTCCTGTTCAATTTATTCATCAATGACCTGGATGAAGGCACAGAGTGCTGCCTCAGCAAGTCTGCTGATGATACCAAACTGGGAGGAGTAACTGATACCCCAGAGGGCTGTGCTGCCATCCAGAGGGACCTGGACAGACTGGACAACTGGGCGGTGAAAAACCTCATGAAATTCAACAAGGCCAAGTGCAAGGTCCTGCACCTGGGGAGGAATAACCTCAGACACCAGTACAGGCTGGGGATCGACCTTCTGGAGAGCAGCTCTGCGGAGAAAGACCTGGGTGTCATGGTGGATGACAAGTTGACCATGAGGCAGCAGTGTGCCCTCGTGGCCAAGAAGGCCAATGGGATCCTGGGGTGCATTAAGAAGAGTGTCTCCAGCAGGTCAAGGGAGGTGATCCTGCCCCTCTACTCAGCCCTGGTGAGGCCACATCTGGAGTATTGTGTCCAGTTCTGGGCTCCACAGTACAAGAGGGATGTGGAGCTGCTGGAGAGAGTCCAGCGCAGGGCCATAAGGATGATCAGGGGCCTGGAACATCTGCCCTATGAGGAGAGCCTGAGGGAGCTGGGCTGAGGATGGGACTGGCCTCTTTTCACTGGTGGCCACTGACAGAACTAAAGGAAACAGCCGGAAACTGAAGCATCAAAAGCTCCATAGGAACTTCAGGAAAACTTTTTTAACAGTGCAGTTGATAGAGCCCTGGCATAGGCTGCCCAGAGAGGTTGTGGAGTCTCCTTCTCTGGAGATCTTCAAAACCCGCTTGGACACAGTCTTGTGCCACATGCTCTAGGTGACCCTGTGTGTGCAGTGGGTTGGACTAGATGATCTCTAGAGGTCCCTTCCAACCTTAAGCATTCTATGATTCTATGATATACATATGTATAAACACACATAAATACACATACATATACGTATATTTATGTAGGTATGTACTACTGATTTCAATTAATATTCATATAATTTGATAATGATTGCTTCCTAGGTTATCACAACTTCTAATTTAAATCTAAACTGAGTTATGAACACACATACATACACATTTTGTTTGCAATTAGGCTGTGGTTAAATGATCACTGAAGTGTTTCAGTGAAGACACTGGTCAATGGCATGGGTATATGTCACAGATGTATAAATAACACATGTGAGGACCAAGGGTTTATCCTAGTGAAGAAGAAGAATTGTCAGAAGCTAAAACAGAATGAGGGCAATTTTCTGTGCTTCAGGCTTTAAAGCTTCAGTGAGGAGAGAGAAGCATTTAACCTATCAAGTTGTAAGTTCAAGGACCCACTTCCTATTGCAACAATTGCTACTGATGACTGTCCCTTGCAGAACTGCTGCTGCTGGTTGTGAAGTATTGAACTCTTCTCCCCACTTCAGCCGAAGGACTGAATTCCATGCATATTTTAAGTTTTTCCTTGCCCCCCCCCACTAGATTCTGCATTAGTATGCTATGTAGGCTCTTAGAGATAAGCTAGACACCATTTTTCATTTCCTCCCCTGAGGTCAAGCATGCTGGAGAGAAAGCCTTTTTGCTCTCAGTGTATGGGATCATAAAACATTGATTCACTGCTGGTTTGAATGCACATTTAAAGGATTGGGAAAGGTCTTTTTTTGTGTACTCTTGTGGTGTGAAATATGACAGTGCCATGATTTACCTTTTATTCAGATGATAAAATGAGGATCTCATGAGGATCATTTCCAGCACACATATAAACCAGGAGCTGATGATGACTAATTCCCTTCAAATATTATTTACTGCCAATAAAAACAATGGAAACTTTCTGCCCCACACCCTCTAAATATTTCACTTTTGACCTATTTTGGGTATTTTATACAGAGCTAAAGAAAACCCTGCTAGGATTTACATGTGCCCCTACAAGAGTCTCTTGTTCCCACATTACGTTCTGTGACTATTGTGTTAAGGTCTGCCAGTGAATATTTTTTTGAAGGTACTGAGAAAACATATTTTTTTAAAATAGGATTTTTTGCCATTTTGCCATCTTCATTCATTTTCAGACAGAAAAAAAAAAGCTTGTCTTCTGAAATATTTCCTCCAACAAAGTCAAAAAAGTTGCCTATCAACTGTTTTGAAGCTATGAGGATATTTTGTCTCAACCATATCGAAGCATTTTGGTTCAGTTAATTATCTCCACTAGGAAACAGTGCAGTAAATATGATGTATGATTAAAGGTACCTAAATTTATGCCATGAGTTAAATCAAATCAGTCTTAGAAAAATATAACGATTCATGGAAGCCAAAGTAAGCATAGGGATCTCTAAGAAATTTTTAAGTGGGACTTTTTCAAGTGACTTTGGTCATTTTTGCTGACAATAATATGACAAAATAAAGTTTTTTTTCTTTTTTTTTTTTTTTTAAAAAAAAAGCCTGTGGATAAACGCTGAATTTTTTAACAGCATTGGCATTCCAATGTGGAACAAAATATTTGAAACATAGAGAATTAAATTGAAACAGTCCTTTTGTGGTCTTAAGTCTGGTATAAATATAAAGATGAATCTTAGGTAGTAGCGTCAAATCAAAATCTAAAGAGCTTTTAGAGCATAATCAAATGTTCAAATAACACAAAACCAAAATAATACATTTTTCTATAAAAAAGTTGAAAATTTCATATTCCCAAAATATATTTGATTTTGGGCATTTTTTATTTTCAACAGAAGTTTGTTTCTCGTTATTTTTTGAGGAAGCTCTGGTGATTATACATAGAATGACATTTCTATCATAAGATAAAGATCCTCATGCAATTTTGAATCTGATAATAAGGAGGAAAGACAAACAGAAAATGGTAAAAAGTTCTTTTATACTTGATTTCTTAATGCAATGATTATGTAATCATACTTATCTTTACAGTTAACTTGTTCTGTATCAAATATTCACTAACAATTTTTGGAATCTGTTTCAACTCTGCTTTGTTGCTCAGACAAGCAGTTTTTGTCCTCAAAAGCAAAGTTTTTATATGAAAACAAACAAAAAAAAAAACTCATTTATTGAGGGCATAGTGCCCACTGTGAAGTGTCCATTTTTGGAACTGAATCTCTCAGGATGGTCTGGATGATTATGTGCATTTTTCTTTGCAAAAATTCAGCTGAATCAGCTAAGTTACCCAGTGCTCTTCTGGATTTATACAACTCACCTGCCTCATGATCTGCTTCTATTGATTATTCTAAATTATCTCTTAAAACCATATGACATACACAAATCTATCTGTTTGTGCCATTCATACATCCATAGGAAGTATTTCAAATAATAGTTTAAAGTTATCAATATATATTTTAGTCAATTTGGCCACAAGAGCTACCTGGGGACTGGCTGGGGTGGCCTTGTTCTCTCCCAGGCAGTTCATCAACAGACATATGCACAGTAAGGGCTGCTCTGGGGAATCTCCATGACTATCCAAAATTTGCACCTACTGGCATCCTGCACCAGTTAATTATATTTTCTGTTATGAGGGTGGCTAGGAGTTCACTGATTTGCTGTCCTGAACTCATCTGCAGAGCAGGCCGGAATGTTATTCTTACATCACAGTGACAACTTAATGAGTCTTTAATAAGAAGTCTCACCCCAGTCTTCAAAAGGATGGTATTTGCATTTCTCATGTGAAGAAAAGAGTTTGCGTGGAGGTGAGTAATGTTAGTATCATTACTGTAGCAAGGACTGTAGTTTGAATTCAGCCTTTCT
Source organism: Tinamus guttatus (assembly GCF_059628265.1). Lineage (NCBI taxonomy): Eukaryota > Metazoa > Chordata > Aves > Tinamiformes > Tinamidae > Tinamus > Tinamus guttatus. Next base: position 94,247 of record NW_028289679.1, on the reverse strand, counting down.
AGATAAATAAGAGTATACAACCAGGCAAAATTCACCAATCTTTGTCTGTGTCAGAGTTCAGAAAAGACTTTCTATTGCACCAGGAGTTCAGGGACAGAGCTCCATGGCTGGTACGTGGCTCCTTTGTGCCTTGAAAATTTAACTCAGTCACTTATTCAGAATAGTCACCTAATCTGCTACCTTTTATTTTCAGAGTGCAAAAATATGGTGAATGCAAGAGAACGGGTAAAAGAGAAAATACATGGTGACTATTTCTATTAAACATGTTGCCTATGTTGTTTAGAAGGCATACAAAACCCTGAGGAAGAAATACAAACGTATAATTATATTCTCTCTTTGCCTGGTCTTTTGAAAGAGAGAGTGATGTTTTGGAGGAGGACAAGTAAAGTACTGCTTGGCAGTGATTAATAGGTGCAAAACACAACAGAGAATGGGACAGTGGTTAACCTGATTATGTATGAAAACATACATTTAAATACTGTCATAAACTGGAAGATCTATACTTTGTATTTTAGGAAGAGGTTTTACTTTTAAATAACTGGTATTGGTTTTTATAGCAATGTACATAACATTTTAGTATTTTTTGCCCAATGAAAAATGAAGTCTCTTGATTTTCCTGGCTATCTACCCACCCACAATTCACTGTTATTTATTAATGGATGCTGCTATTTGTGAATTTGATGTAAGTGCCAGTTTGCCTATCTGTCTCAAGGCAGAGACACAATTTAAAAGAAATATGAAGAAAATGAAGGATAGTAGGGAAATTATTATGGAAAGTTCATATAAAAATACATGGAAGGGCTTATGTGGAGTCATATAAGAAAGTTGAGAAAGTCGAATACCAAGGAGAAATACTTCCCACGTCATGGCAGAGACAGCACTGCCTGTCTCAGTTTAGCAATGAAGAGTGAAAGTCAACAGTGTCAAAAGCTGGAGCGGAAACAAAATCAGTTGCTGTATGAAGAACTTTAACAAATGACAAGCTCTGAGGGTGCAAATTTGGCATGCCTGAAAGTAAGGGGCTGAGCTTAAGGACGTTATGACCTGCCTGGTTGGTACAGTCTAGGAGTTGCTTGCTTGGTACAAACGTCTACATGACACTGCCCTTCTCTGGGGTCTGTGGGCCTCCAGAGAAAAGAGGAACTGAAAATTATACCATGCATTATACCATGCATTATACTTCACTATAAAGAAGGTGATTTGGACAAGAGCCCCCAGATGCAAGCACCCTTCTCTTGGTGTGGTCTACTAGCCACCAGGTCAATAAGGCATATATTTTGGCTTATTTTGCCTTTTCTCTGACTACAGCGAAGCCTAACAGCTTGTGGCTATAAGCAAAAGTTGTGCAACCCACTGAGCTGCCACTGTGCAGAGCAGCATTGGCCATATATGCCATATATACCAGGTATTGGTCAGCTCTCATGCTCAAGGTTGACCTGTGTATTTCACAAAACGAATAGCATCGACAGCACTTCTCACTCTTGTTCCCGAGAGAAGTGTAGAAGCTTGGGCCGGCAAAGAGGCTCCAGCCACATCCAAGCCCGAGTGGGGAGGCTCTGTTGCCATGGTGTGCAACTGCTTTTTCATAAATGTTTCAGTAAGGTCGTGCCCTGCTTGATTAATTCCAAGAGTTCACATTCATCTCCTGCCACACAGACAGCTTACAGCAGATGTTCACTGAAGCCATTTCATGCTGACTTGTAACCCCCTCTCTTTTTCTTTTAGTGCCTAATGTATTGAGATGCTTGCATCCTGGACAAAGAAGTAATTGGTATAAGCAGTCTGTGATTTGCAGGCAGCAGCACTTGTACCCCAGCAGTTTCAGTCTGCAGGCAAAAGGTAGGAAATCTCACCTATCCAGACCTACCATGGACTCTCCATGGTGCATGCATAGCACTATTTTTCTCCACATGCTGCATAATAGTTACAGCAGCAGGTGCTCAAACAGTTGTTTCTGAGGAGTCCTGCACATTCAACCTGATGTCACAAATGCAAAAGACAACCTTCATCGGAAATCTCTCAACTTTCTACAGCCCCTGCCTGCTTCTTCCTTTCTCCAGCAAGTGTCAAGGCACCAATAATAAAGGGAAAGTAAATACTGGAATAAGTACTGGGTAAGTGGGGTCATCAGATGTGCTGCTATACTTGAGCTTGTGAGGCAATGAGGGGAAGGAATCCTTGCTCATTCCTAGGAGCATAATTCCTAGAACAACACAGAGGAAAGATAAAGTGGTAATCTAAGGGGAAAAAAAATGCTATTTCTGGATTTCTCATAACTTGTGATACTCCTTGCTTCTGCCTAAATTATGTAGATTATTGTCTTTGTGGGAAAATTTATTTGCATATTTCTCATCTATGTTTTCCACTCAAATTCAAGGGCAAATTCCTGGGATATGAACCTGGCCAAATTAAACTATACCAATGCTCACTCAGTTCCCATTGAGGTTATGAAATCATTTTAATGTGACTGTATCTGGTAATTACAGTACATCAACAGTACTCTCAGGAATTCTGACTTGACTTTGAACGTTGTGAGTAGAACTAATGCCAGAGAGAAAATAAATAATTGCTTTAGGTTTTGTCTATGTAAATAATGTCTGCCACTTTGTTTTTCTGTTATGATTTTCCAATACAGGAATGGATTTCCAAAACTGTGATATTTTGATTTCAGATTGTTTCAAACCACAGTTGAATTAAAGCTCCTTGTTTTTTGTTGTTGTTGTTTTTTGTTTCTTTGTTTGTTTGTTTTGTATGTTTGTTTTTCTTCATTGTGACACATACATAGCTCAAAGTCCTGTTGCTATTTGTCTTTTCCTAAGAAGACACCAGGCTTGTGAGGCATCTTTGTACCCTCACTGTGTCCTCAGGAGCATAAAGGGTGGCTTCATGCAAGGTCTAGCTGCCCTGTGAAGAACAAGACCTGCAGGATTCTCTCCCACCTCAGGCTTTACCTCTCCCAAGGCTGCATCCCTCATGCCATCTGTCCCACAGCAGGCTGGTGTAGAGCCAGGTGCTGGCCTTTGTCCTGCTGCACTTCGGTGTGGGTGTCACCCACCAGCATGAGCTCAAGGAACACTGAAGTCATGGCACGCAGCATTCTTGTTGCCCTCTTTTAAGACATGTTTCAAAGCTAGTCAAAGTGAGTTGTCCCAAAGACATGTCTCCTCCAAATGTGAAGAACTATCTGCTTCAGCCCTGGATGGATGGCATAGTTACATGCGGGTGCATGGTGGGATCTGCATTTCCAGAGTACTTGAACTGATCAACCTACCTTTTCTGTGAGTGAGGACAGGGTTTTCAGACCCAGTAATGGAGTCTCAATACACTTTGAAAAGAAATAGAGCATTCATATCACTTGGAAGGGCTCCAGGAGGCATTGCTATAGAGTCACATGATTTTTAATGGCAACAAAAAAGCTATTCATTGGTCAAGAGAAATCATTTCAGGTTATCACCATTTAGAAGACAACAAAAAAACAACAGTGTCCTTAAAGTCTTCTCTTTCATGAAGAAAAGGCAGTTGCTGAGAGATGAAATGAGAAGTGAGATTTTCTTCTGTCATCACAAGATGCTGGACTCATAGCCCAAACATCTCTGTCGTGTATCAGGGGTTCTACTCAAGGACAGCAGAACAGCTCTGACTTTCTCTCTGTCTGTCAGCATCCCTGTAATACTGTCTTTTGTACAAAAGGGAAGAGCTAGTGGCACGTAGGGAAGATGTGCTTTGACCAGGTACTGAGAAACCATGAAGCAATAAATAAATAAATAAATAAATAAAATCTTATTTCTGCTGATGAACTTGCTAAGGATAACTGAGGGTATCAGTTAAAACTCCTTGGTTTGGATCAGAAAATACATTAACCTTGAGATAGCCCTTTCCTTTTCTCTAGAGTGGCTGGTAGTCTTGTAGCCTTGCATTTTTTGTGCTGTTTCTGCTCATCTTGGCTTGTTGATTGCCAATTGCAAATCCAGAAAGTGAATCTGTTTACTTTGTAGGGTGAACTGGAGGTCACTGTAGTCTCCTATGGGATTGAAAAATCCCCAAAATCTTCCCTGATGGCTGTGAAACCTCTGCCTCTTGCTCTCCATTTGTCCATTTATGGTCCACAGGAACATAACTCTTGAGGCAGCTCATGGATGTCTGTTACCTGAAGGTCATAAACTCTTTAAATATGTAATCACTCTTTCAGAATCTTTCTGAAATTCAGTGTAATTTGAAGCAAAAGAATCAGCCCACTCTATCACATGCTGAGCTTGTTTTTATCAGCGTGTGCTCCTAATCACTTACCAATTACTTATGCAAATTGGAGGAGCAGATGCCGAAGGTTGCTTTCAAGGCTGCCTCACAGGGGCCCTATAAAGCTGACAGTTGTGGATGTCCACAACTTTTTTTTTTTTTTAAGTGGGTACAATAGCCCTTAAATAGTCCTTAAGGTTCCTCATTTAATCTAAGCTCTCCTAAACAGTAACATGCTAGTACTTCTAGGAGGGTTTTCTTTAGCTCTTCAGGGTCAGCAGCTTGTGGCTGTGGTACTGATAATCAGAAAGAAAAAAACGTATGTTTACTGCTAACATAAGAAAAAAGTAGAAAGATCATGGAGAGAGAGGGAAAAGAAAATAAAAATAAAAATAAAACTTCAGTGGAATCCTGAAAACCTTCAGGGTAGGTCTTTAAAATTTAAATAAGTAAACAGAGGATTTGTTTTGCAATTGCACTAGAATTTTCACCTGGCTATTCTTGCATGTTTTAGATTACTTTCACAGGTAAGAGTATGTCTTCCTCTCTGTGTTTCCTTTTTGCACACATACCTGCTCTGTAGCATTATTTATCATATAAACACACTCTGAAGTCATGCAGATAACTGTTAAAAGGTAAAGGGTTGATTGAAGTACAGTCCTTTAAGTATGTTTCTTAACTTGCATAATTATATTTAATTAAATCACACAAAATGTAAGCTCCATTTTGATGTGCTGTGCGGACCAGCGACGAGTGAAATTCCCTGCAGGAAAGGGCCTTTAGAGATTCTTGGAGATCCTACAGGGAAATCAATGACATTTTAATCTGAATTAGACATAGATCCTGCAGAGAGGAATCTAAGCAAGCTGGCAAAAAACTGCAAATTCTTACAGGAAAGAAGACATTTTGAAGCTTTGCTTTCTTAGTATTATAGAGATTTTCTAAAGCAAATATGCAAAACATTTATATGATATATAAGGTATTTGCGTATTTTTAGACAAAAAAAAATCTGTTTTTATATCTGTTTAAATGCAAGCAGTAGAAAGATTATTTTTAATATCTGATTTTCTGAAGATTAAAACCAATCCATGCATAATCCCTCCCTACTAGCCAGAATGCATTTCTATAATGTTCTTCTAACGATCTAAACACTAGGCCTTGAACATTGTATAACATCTGACGATTGTATCTAAAATATTAACAGATTGCTATGTTAAAAAGTGCAAGAAAATCCTTGTTCGTAATTTTCCCATGTACTTTACTTCTTCTCTATACTTTCAATGGTTTTAGATTGTTTTCTCATAGAAAAATAGAACAATAGAATGTTTTGCATGTTCATCGTTGAGAAGATCTCAACATTCTCATAATGAGAGTTTCTGAGGAATTTTATGATTTAAAAATCTGTTTGTTTGCTTGTTTTTGTTGTTGTTGTTTGGATGGGAAATATCGTCATGCTGAAACAGAATCGTGTGTTAGATGCATATCAGACATTCTGCTAGGAGTTACCTTTTAATGCTGAGTCACAATTTATCACCTAGATTTCTATATTCCCAAGTTCTGGGTGCCTATAACGTGGATGTCTGTACTACTACAGAGAGAGGGACCATTCAGTAAATACTGCAAATGGAGGGACCCTTGAACATGTCAGGGCCCTTGAATTTTCAAATGTCTTGGACTTATTGACACTGCTCTAGGAGAAGCCAAGGCACAAGAAATGTCTCCATGTCAGGAGCTCCAGTTCATGTATGCACAGCTCTGACATAGCTCACAGGAGTTTTGAGTACCTTGTCAAGTTTCTTTTCTATGAAAAATCTTTATTTGTTCTATTTAAGATATCTTCAAGGCAGAAAACTTGATTTTCTATCAGATGACCTATGATTTGGGGCCTATAGCATGATTCCTTATCTCATGTAGGTACCTATTTACAAATTTACAAATAAACAATAGATGCTATTTGCATCTTATCAACTTTCTAGTTTGAAGCTAGTTCTGACTTTGCAATTTCTCCATTGTATTTCATTGCATCAGGGAGATGTTCCTGTTGATTGATGCAAAGTTTGTGAGCAGCATGTGAAATTCTGGGCACATAATGCAGCCTGAAACCAGCACATTTTAACACTTTAGGACACATGGATTGATGGAAGAAATGAGTACTGTAAAAGACATGATATAAAAGAGAAGCAGTGGAGAAACAGTCTACTGTCAGTTGCTGTCTAGAATGATCAATAACATGGTAGAAATCATTGTTCTCTTTCATACTGTTGCAGTTCAAGGAGATCTTTGGCATTAAACTAGTACACTTATTAAATTTAATTACCCATTTTATACACTGTTGCTTAGTTACTAGTTTACTATTTTCTAAAGAAAAATCAGCTTTTTGTTTAAGAGTGTTGCCATGTGCACAGAAGAATGATAAGGCATCCATTCTTATGCTCCCAAAACCCAGAATAGTCCATGACTGTTCCTGTTTTTCAGCCTTTGTAATTATGGTAGTTATGGTCTTTGAAGTTAATGAATTGGTAATTTGAGATTATTATCTACTGAGAGACCAAACATAAATGATGAGTAAGATGTGCTCATGCCATTTTCTCAGATCACGACATCAAGGTCACTAGAAATTGCCAGATTTTTTTTTTATTTCTTTCCAGTAATGACATGTTATATCTCCTCAACCTTCCCCCACACATTATGAGCCACATAATCAGTTTGCAAAAAAATGATCTACATGTAAATATCTTTGCACAAAAGGGTGGCTTTGTAATAAGTCTACTTATTCAGTCTTGTTCATTTCAATAGGCTTTGAGAGGTTCATTAATACTTTGTTTATACAAAGACCCAGTTTTCACCTGCAGACACTCCTTTTTGAAAACTGACGTTTCAAAACTGTTCATCAAAGTGAGCACTTTTGTTTAAAGACTGTTGATTAGCTCATTCAAGAGTACTGAAATAAGTTCCTTCAAATCAAGTAATAACATAATATGGAATAAAACATACAGCAAGACTCTGAAGTTCTTTCAGACATAGCAATCTGTTGCAGAAATCATCTCTTAATAAGATGTGTTGCTCTTCCTTCATTTGAGTCCTCTTTGCTGTCCACAATGCTTCTCAGGAGCCCGGATAGTTCTGGAGAGGTTGTAGCAGTGAAATAAAGTCAGGAAAATTCCTTGCTGATCGATATCAGCTCCTTTTGGGAGTTCTCTGAAAATAAGCCTGTATCCGTGTAATGTCACTTTTGTTAGGTCTGGAGGTTAAGTTGGTGTAGGCCCGGGGCTTAGTTCCCAGCCTCATATAACTTAACAATTGGTGGTATCAGTTTTCTGAGCTGTGACCTAGGATGCCACAATTCGTTTAGCTGAAAGTGCTAGTTTGGTTTCTGTAGAGTAGGGTACAGAAGGAGGCTATTACTGTTATTATCAGTAAGTTAACACGTAAATAATGAAACATGTCTGATAGAGACTTCTTTCTACCTACTAACAGGAAACATTAGCAAGCATTTTGGGGGAGTCTGGAGGGCTGACTTTTTTGAATTTTGTATTTTTGTTTTGTGACAGGGAAGTTCAGCCTCCAGGCCTTTGGGTGGCTTCAGTTTGTAGGGCAATTGAAAAGATACTGCTGAGAATGGAACTGAGAGACCCTTTCTTGAAGGACTCTACTTTTGAAACATCTCTAATTTTTCCTCACATGTGAAAGCATCTGCATATGTTTCACAATAATTTTTTATTATTTCCATCAGGTCATAGAGTTCAGGTTCACAGAATTCAAACTGAGTATTTCTAAAACACAAATATTCTCCGCAAAACCACTAAATTCATTCAGAAGCCTCTCAGAAACCTCACCTGCTTTCCTGTTGACTTAAAGATCATGATGCTATCATAAAATGTTAAGTAAAAAGCAAAAAAAAATCTAGAACTTCTAGAGAACTTCTAGAGAGAGAACTTCTAGAAAGGAACTTCTAGAGAGGATCCAGCATAGAGCAACAAAGATGATTAAGGGACTGGAGCATCTATCGTTTGAGAAAAGACTAAGCGTGCTGGGCCTGTTCAGCCTGGCAAAGAGGAGATTAAGAGGGGATCTTATGGATATGTACAAATACCTGTGCAAGAAAGTAAAGAGGATGGGGTGAAACTCTTCTCGGTGGTGACCAGTGGCAGGACAGGAGGTAATGGGAATAAATTAAAACACAGAAAGCTTAATCTCCATATGAGGAAGAATTGCTTTACGGTGAGGGTGACAGAGCCCTGGAACAGGCTGCCCAGAGAGGCTGTGGAGTCTCCTTCTCTGGAGATCTTCCAAACCTGCCTGGATGCCACCCTGTGCCACGTGCTCTGGGTGTCCCTGCTGGAGCAGAGAGACTGGGAGAGATGACCTCTAGAGGTCCCTTCCAACCTCAACTATTCTGTGGTTCTGTGATTCCATGAAAAACAGACAGACAATCTTTCTAAAAATGAGTTAAAGGCACCAGTCTTTCTGAGACCTCTTAAGTTTCTAAGACTTCTGAAATTTGATGTAATTAATTCCTAAAATAAAAATTGGAACTAACATTATCTGTCTGGGGGCGGGGAAGGGAGTTGTTTGTTTGTTTGTTTAAATACCTACTCTTGTTCTCCTTTTTTTTTTTTTTTTTTTCCTCTGTACCCTTTAGCTACAAAATTGGAAGAGACTAATTATATAGAACCAGTATAAGTAGTTGTTTTTGTTGGCCAAAAGATGTACATGATGCTGAGATGAGAATAGGACTACCAAATCTGAATTTCCCCTAAAACAGAAGGCAAAATTATACTTTGATTCTCCAAACTTCACATAATGACAGTAAAAAGAAGAAATGAACTCCTGAAATATTTTTTTCTCATGTTTGAGGGAGGTACAATTTTCTTTCAAGTGTTTCAAAGGAGCAATACTAGAATTGACTTCCTACTAAGTTTCAGATGTAAGCTGATTTAAGTGTTTAAGTGTAGTTCTGAGTAATTATTATGTTTCCACTTGCCACAGCAGCTCAGTAAAAAGAGAGAGAAAATCTTTAGTAAGCAATATGTCTTTAACAGCAGAAAGGTACAGAAATTTTAAGAAATGTAAGATGCATGAAAACAGGTGTGGCAACATACTAATTTTACATTTAAAATGACAAAATTGTATATAAAAGAACAGCTATCCTTTACTTCCCTAGCATCTCCTCAACTCTTATTAATCAATTTTTAAAATAACTTTTGTGTTCCCCTCTCTCCTTGCCCTGGTTTCCATTCCTGATCTGTAGACTAGACAGAATAAAAAATATACACTGTGCAGTTGGGTGTTTTCTGGTAAACAGTGATATAGCAATATGAACGGTATGAAATTTCAAAAGAGAAGGAGAAGATGAATCACCAGCATAATTAGTCTCTCCCTTGCTGTAAATACTAGACTCAACCTATTTTGAAAGAGGATCAAAAAATAGTTGATTACATTTTCAAATAAAATTTAGACTAGGCATAGGCACTATCATATTAGTTTCAAAAGAATGCCTAACATGCAGCTAACTCTCTTTTATACTACTGTCTTAAATGTTTCATTTCATGTTTAATTAACAAGTAAAAATTATCTTAAGATTTATCCAAGAAACAAACACAGAAATTCCCTTTGCTCTGTCCCTGAGACAAAAATACTACAGGCTTTCTTTTACAGAAAGGACCCTAGTAAAGATCATAGAGGAACTTTTATCTCCATAATTTGTGCATTAGCTGACTTTAGGAAAAAAAAAAATGCATGATATGCTTAGTCTTCTCTTTTCTTAGTACTTTTTACATATGAACTTCTCTCTTTAGAAAAAAAAAAAAGAAAGAAAAAGAAAAGCTTATTCTCATGAGCCATATAAAGGTTTTTTTCATATTGCCTTTAATTCATGTTTCTGAAGATGTTTTGGCTAGCATGGGGTACTTCTACTTAACTCTACCAACTGCAGCAGGGTAATGGTAACTACACATAGAAAGAAGTTGATATGTTGCTACCATTCTGATGTGTTCTAATATATTTTTTGTATATATACAAATGTATACACACTTCACACATTACTCTGATCCATTTAATTGCCACGAGTGAATTCATCTCAGGTTGAGTAAGAGTTGCACAGCTAAATTCAAATGAAGCTACTTTATTTACTGTGAGTGGGAATCAAGCTCTGGCTCTGTCTTATTTCCTTTGTTTTTTGTTTTTTGATTGACAATTGCTATGTTGTGTTTTGGGAAATAACATATATGAAAGCCCAGAAAGCAAGAACAACTGCAACTCAATAAACTGTTCTACAATGTCAAATGTGTACGTGCTTAGTATTTCTTTCACACAATCTATTACAGAGTAATGAAGTTTATAATACTTCAAAGAGGCAATATTTTAATTCAGAACAAACTCTTTTTTCTACAAAATATATAATTTTATATATATATATAAAATATATACAATCAAACATATGCATGAGATCCAGAAAAAAACTAAATTCCTAATGTATAAACTGGCCAATGATATTAGGACAAAACTTATCACTCTGTAATTTTTTTTCAGTAGATAAAAATAATAATAAAGTGGCAAATCCAACCTGTTTTCACTACCAACCAGTAAATTTTGGTCTTTTTCATGTTCCATATTCAACATAATGCCTATAGAAAACAAGCACAATTTAGCATACGGTCAGCGGTGAAAATTTTAATTATTCACAGTAAAATATCTGCAAAAATAATGAAATCCCTTTTTTTTGGAGGGCGAGGGATAGAGGTGTGGTCCTTCCTTTTAACAGTCTCTCTTCAGCAGAAAAAGAGGTGAGAACTCCATGGAAAAACAGAGGAACCAGAGGAGGTGTCAAAATATGCACTGTTTCAAGACTTCATCTCACCCTTCAAATGCCCCTTATTTTCTGTAGGAAGCTAATGATTTCTGATACAGAAGATATGTGCCTATATGCACTTTTATTTTTCTTGGCATATTCCTTCCTTTTTCAGTAATCAAGCCCCTGTCATCAAAGTGTTGATAACTGCCCACTTCCTGTGCTGATGCCATTTGTCCTGGGGCAGGTTTCCCAACAGGACAATGTCTCTCTCATTCAGCATAGAAGTAAACACATATAATTTTCCATAACTTTTTTGAGCATTAAACTCAAAGATAAATGTTTGCATGCTGTATTTGGGAGCAATGTGTCAACAATACAGGATGATTAACCTATTTGGACAAATCGATGGTTGGAGTTGGTTCAGTGTCAAAACACGGTTTGCTGTTGGTGTTGCACTGTCCAGAGACTCAGTCAGTACTGGCTGATTGTTTGATGCTAAGTTATAAACACAAAATTTCCATCCAACAAACATGCAATCTAATGTGAAACTGAGAGATCATAAGTGATTATTGTAAACAGTAGGCATGAAGGAGGAGATATGGCAAGAACAAATATGATGAGAGAATGGAATAATTCTGTGCACCATCTATACAATCTGAAGCAATTGCTCATCCTTAAATATGTAAATACCAGCTCTGTCAGGCTGCTGCTCACCTCATAAATATTAGTGGCTGATTCTTTGCTCGCTATGGAGTTGTGATGGATATTTGAGCAGGGATTCACAGCAGGATGTGATACTATAGGGTTTGCCACAGGAATATCAGGGAAGAGAAGAGGAGACTGTTATGCCTAGCAACATAAAGAGCACTGTGGTACCACAGAATAAACAGCCACTCAAGGGTAGACATTAAAGAGCTAAAGCGAAAAGCCAAAGAATTGATTAAACAGAAAGGTCATAGTTGTGAAGGGCGTTGAAGGTGGGCATAAGGCATTTGCATATGATGCTATAGAGAATGAGAAGATAATAAAGACATACAGACAGGAATAATATAGAGTGACAAGTAAAGAGGATGCTCTTAGGTGATGCATTTTGAAGGGATTGAAAAGTTCCCAGCTTGCATAATGGCACGTTAGTGATGAGCACTTCAAAGGTCAAAGTGGCATTTTTATCTGTGAACCTTCTGATGCCCATGAATTATCCCCAAACCAACAGATTCTCTAGGGTTAAAATAAATTTCCTCAAGGTCAGCACATTCTACAAATAGAACAACATTCTGACTTCTCTGGCTAATATGATCCAAAATTAGCACAATATGCAATCTATAAGAGATTGTATATAGTGCACTGTAGGCGGGGGGAAAGAACAGATTTACATTCTACATGATTAAATAAAGTCAAAATAAAACTGCTTTAAAGGATTAAATAAATGATTCACTACTTTGTGTCTGCAATTTGACAAAAAGCCAAGGAGATAATGACTTTGGATTTTCCTGCAAAGACCACTGATGTTTTTGGCATCTCTCATGTTTAAAGCCCCATTTAGTTCAGTGTGTACTGACACCATTACTGCACCAGTGAGTAGTGCAGCCCTGCAGGAACAGATCTCAAGAGCAGAAGAGCTACTGAGGAGGGCCCAGCGCCCACACAACCGGCACATCAGGAAGTTTTACTTCAGACTCTCTGTTACCTGGTTCCATGGATCCAATGTCTATCAGTGGCTCAGGCACCTCAGATGTGTTCATTGAGCAGGGCATCTGGCTGAGCCTTGTGTGACGGGATCCAACAGGTCAATGGTAGGCACCAGAAAACAATGCATCATCCAGAGACCTGTGTCAAAAGTATGCTTGGGATCTGAACTACAATAATGCATGGATTGTGCTGAATGACACGTCACATACATTTGCTGAAGTGAATCTGTCTCTTCACTCAACAGTAAAAACTTTTTCTTCTCTCCAGCTTATGCAACTTGCAAAGTTTGCAGAGCATCACAGCCCCACTATCAAGCAGCTTCTGGACATAAGCTGTAAGCAGATCTCCTTGTTCTTTTGGAAGATGTTATTATAAATGCTAATTTTACCATTCCTATACATGCTTGATGAAATGATTAAGTGAACTCTCTAGATGTTAGCCAGGAAACACTAATTCTGGAAATTGTTCAGACTCTCTGGAGATAAGCTGAAGCATGAGAGACAGCATTATGTTACCAGAGCTGGAAACCTGAGTGGAAAAGATTAAGGGGCAATTACTTCCTGTCAAACACAGGGATAGATAAATGAAAAGAATAATGAGAAGAGAATTTCAGTTTTAGATAATCATATAAATGGAACTTCAGTCATAGCACTTGTGTGAATAAAAATTAAGTCTAGTGATAGGTAACCACTAACTGGATAAGCACCAGTTTCCTTTCATCCAGATGGTCTCTTTCAATGGATAGTAAAGAGGACACACTGTTCAGAAGAGGAGAATAAAGGATGAACAACCTCTGAGAAGTAATGACATGAGCAAACGTCATTCTTACTTTTACTGTATTGCTAATTCACTGGGTAAAGGAGAATCATTTTGAAAGCTCAAATCACCAGACCTTGGTAACTGCAGAAGCATGCCTCAGTGGACTCCTCCAAGACCACTTCTACAATTCAGTCTTTCAGTGATGTCTTCTCTGTATGAAGTCTTCATATTCAGTCTCAAATTCCTACACGCCTTAATTTCTAAACGCTGCATTCCTATCCAAATAGAATTTCACAGGACATGGAATTTATTTAAATAAGCAATGGAAGAGCTGAGTCCAACTTCAGTATGGCAAATGCAGACGACATTTTAAGGAACTTGCTGCAGTGCAGGGCAGTAGGAACTGTAGGTATTCTGATTGCAGAAATTAGCTGTTGGGTTATTAGACTATGTGGCTAGTTTTTGTACTTTTTGTGTTTGTTTCTGCTACTCTTTGGATTCAAAGCCTTCTCATGTGAATCATGGCTTTTCTTTTGTCAAGCTTAAAACTTGTGAAAAATCTTATGGCAACACTACATTATTTACCCTTTGTATTTATTGGGTATACTTTCATTTATAATGTTCAGGTACTTTATTTTAATGAAATTAAGAAAGCAAAGTTTCCTTTTTTATTTTTCCCTGCCAGCTTTCAGTTTTCCCTTGGTACTATATCATTTGATTGCTTAGCAGCATAGCCTGTGATCAGTGCAGAAAATTAACATAAAACCAAGGTAGACAGAAAGAAGAAAATTAGATTCTACTTAATTCTACCATTTCTCCTTCTCTTTTACTTGCTCCACCTTTCATTTCATCTCCTCTTGACTATTGAGCCATTCTGGCTGTGTTGTTCTTTCAGCCCTGCTAATTGTGTTTGGTTAGTCTCTCTCTCCTTTACACAGTGCTGCTCTTTATCTCTTTGGTATTGCCTGATCCCAGCATTGTAATAAAGCTCATCTAGGCTGATAAATTAAAACATTAGCACATCTGACTGATGTTTACTCTCAAATAAAGTTATTTCTCCCATTTGCCGTTGCTACCATACCCTCTGCCTTTCTTCTCAAATGAGGCTTAGCTTGGTATGCTTCTGCCCTTTCTTTGCAAAAGTAAAATGATAGTTTAAGGAGATTCACAGCCCCAGAGTTTTAAAAAAGTTTCAATTTAGCTTTTATTAGGTGCCAGGCAGCACAGTGCCAGACTGTGTACACAGTTAAACAACAAGAGCTCTCCCAGGGGAGCATATTGTTGCAAGCTTCAACATCTATATGCAAATTAGACTTTCCCTATTTGCTATCAGTTACAACAGAAATTTTCCACCCAGGCAAAACATTTTTTACTTTGCTTATCTACAATATTGACAAGCCCTGAAGAAACCAGTCTTCTCTCACTGGCTACAACAGATACAGAAGCTGTGCTGGTTTTCAGGATTTTAGAAGAACAGGTTGCCTTAAAGCATGGTCATAGTACAACTGCATAATATTCCTGAAGAAAAAATGGGGAATGCTGAAGTCTCCTCATCAGCAGTGGAAATGATATTGAAATACATTTATTTTATGACACAGAAAGAAGGAATCATAAGGAGAATAAAGCATATTTTCATTAAAATTTCTTAAAGTGCCAGACTGCAAAATGCAGCATGAACCTGCTATTGTAAATACTGCTCTAAATGATCTTGGTTGAAATTATGGGTTCTGGAGCTGAATCCAATGGAAAATACCCTAAACAGAAAATACTTATTAGACCAGTGGCCTTTGGAGGCTTAGCAGATAAGCAGTCTGGCAAGGCATTGAGGGCAAGACATAAACCTTTGAAAGATGAGCTGTCTTTGATTTTCCTCAAAAAAAGAAAGGATAGTATCTGACTTCTGTGAGAATAAACATACTTTGTTTTCCATGTTACAACTAAGCAAGTAAAAGTGACATCTGGGACCCCTCCAAATGCTGTCCAATTTACTCAGGCTGTATGTGGTCCCTGCATCATGCCATCAGCATTGATTTTGTGCATAGTGAATATACAGCTAGTTGCTAGTAGAGTTGCTTTCATATTTTTCTTTGCAATTCCTTGCTTTGGCAACTTTCTCATTTTTTTTTTCATCTCTATCCAATTGATGCAACAGAATAGTCACATCTGGCTGTAAAATACAATCTCCTTTTTTCATAAGGGGCACTGATGCACAAAAATAATTTTAGTGATAAATAGATACCAATTATGAACAATGAGTCACCAGCACTTTGAGAGGAAAGCAGTTCTAGTTCTTGAACTAGGAAAAGAATTGTTCAGTTGAATACCTGATACCTGATGACCGCATCAGCGTACATTTTTTGTTTTATCTACTGTGTTAACATTTTCACTTATATTGACAACAGATGAATTTCTATCTTAACTATCAACTGCTTCCTTCCATGCCTGCAGTGATTGCATTCCTTGGGGTCTGTATTTCCTGCTATAATGTGGGTAGTGCAGTGTCCTGAAGTTGACTTCCAAAAGAAGGGCCAGAACAGTAATCAAATATGGATGACCAATCTTTGAAAAGTATGAGAAACGAGGTGATTGTCTGCAGACTAGATGAGGATATGGATAAAAATGCAGCCAATTTGCTAATGAGTTGCTGTGCATTCAGACTGCCAGGTGTGGGAGGCTGGTGAGTAAAACTTGTGTCCATACTGCCTAAGGGCAGATTGTGAGCTGGCTGCCAACACAGCAGTCTGCAGCACAATGCAAGGTTACTTTAAGGAAACCTAGCTGGCCTGATGGACATCATCTACATGAGGATCCAGCAGGACACCCAGCAGACTGTAGCAAGGAGACTCATCATGAGGAAATACTCTCCTGGGCTGAATCTGTTGTCAGAAGCCCTGCAGCTCTACAATGTCTCGTGCTGTCCAGAACACGTACAAGGTGCATTAGGCCTAGAGAATGGGCTCAGACACATATCTGAAATGTAGATGCACCATGGTTCTGTTTGGACTCTGCAGCATCCTTTTTTTGACAGAGAAGAATGCTTGAAATGTGTTTGTGACCCCCACTTTCTTTGAGTAGGAGATAAACTTGGACTGCACCATTTGGCGCTCAGTCTCTATCCAAAATTTTAGTACATTTGAATGTGCTGGAGTGCATGAATTTACCATTCTAGTGAAAATCATAACTGCAGATACAAGGCCTGAAAGTGCTGTTGAGTCTTATTTCTAACCAAATGCTTTGTTTCAAACAGGGTTGTGCATTCTTGACTCATCTCCTGACACTGCCATAATATACATAACTACATGAAAAGTTATATTTCAAGGCAGTTCTGTGAAGCTTCCCAAATGTCTGGCAGTACTTGCTGAAGGTTTCATGTGCTTCACTCTGTTCTGTGACATCGACTTAGAAATTTCCAAGCTCACCAGACAGTTTGTTTCTTGAAAAAATGGCTTTTGAGCAACCCACTTCTCCAAACATTTGTAATCATATTTCTCCAAGCAGGTGCAGTCATAGCCTGGATAAATGAGGATAGCATGGATAGATGAGGGGAGAGCAGTGGATGTCGTCTATCTCGACTTCACCAAGGCTTTTGACACTGTCCCTCACAATATCCTCCTGGGCAAGCTCCGCAAGTGTGGGATAGATGAGTGCACAGTGAGGTGGATTAGGAACTGGCTGGATGGCAGGGCCCAGAGACTGGTGATCAGCGGTGCAGAGCCTAGTTGGAGGCCTATAGCTAGTGGTGTCCCCCAGGGGTCAGTCCTCAGTACAGTCCTGTTCAATTTATTCATCAATGACCTGGATGAAGGCACAGAGTGCTCCCTCAGCAAGTTTGCTGATGATACCAAACTGGGAGGAGTAGCCAATACCCTAGAGGGCTGCGCTGCCATCCAGAGAGACCTGGACAGACTGGACAACTGAGTGGTGAAAAACCTCATGAAATTCAACAAGGCCAAGTGCAAGGTCCTGCACCTGAGGAGGTATAACCCCAGACACCAGTACAGGCTGGGGACCGACCTTCTGGAGAGCAGCTCTGCAGAGAAGGACCATGGTGGACAACATGATGGATGACAAGTTGACTATGAGGCAGCAGTGTGCCCTCATGGCCAAGAAGACCAAGGGAATCCTGGGGTGCATGAAGAAGAGCGTCTCCAGCAGATCGAGGGAGGTGATCCTGCCCCTCTACTCAGCCCTGGTGAGGCCGCATCTGGAGTATTGTGTCCAGTTCTGAGCCCCACAGTACAAGAGGGATGTGGAGCTGCTGGAGAGAGTCCAGCGCAGGGCTGCACGGATGATGAGGGGCCTGGAACATCTGCCGAATGAGGAGAGGCTGAGGGAGCTGGGCCTGTTCAGCCTGGAGAAGAGAAGGCTGAGAGGAGGCCTGATCAGTGTGTATAACTACATCAAGGGAGGCAGTGAGGAGGATGGTGCTGGCCTCTTTTCAGTGGTGGCCACTGACAGAACCAGAGGAAACAGCCAGAAACCAAAGCATCAAAAGTTCCACAGGAGCTTAAGGAAAAATTTCTTAACAGTGAGGGTGACAGAGCCCTGGAACAGGTTGCCCAGAGAGGCTGTGAAGTCTCCTTCTCTGGAGATCTTCAAAACCTGCTTGGATGCCACCCTGTGCCACGTCCTCTAGGTGACCCTGTGTGTTCAGGGGGTTTGGACTAGTGGACCTCTAGAGGTCCCTTCTAATCTTAAGCATTCTATAATTCTATGATTCTATAATAGCCTGGTCCTTATGTTGGACTTCAACTACCCTGATGTCTGCTGAGATAACACACAGCTGGGAACAAACAGTCCAGAGGTTCATGTAGAAAAATTGCAGATAGCTTCTTGATGCAGGTGATAGATGAGCCAACAAGGAGACGTGCTGCTAACAGACAGAGATGGTCTAGTTGGAAATGTGGAGGTTGGGGGTGCAGAATGTTGCAGTGATCTGGTAATGATAGAGAATGTACAGTCTGCACGTTTCATTTTGTTTTTGTGAACTACACATACCACTTTGTTGTATGCACGGTGTCCACTCTGTGTTGCCTCTTGAGAAGAGAAAGTAAAGTAGCATGTACAGTTCTGAATATGAATGTCTTCTGGCTAGAGCATTTTATGATCTGAAGTATTTTCATCTAGATATCTAAAAAAAAAAAAAAGAAATGGTGCACCTTAAAAAAAAAAAAAAAAACACAGCAGCACACTTCTCTCTAGTATGAGAACAAGACAAATAGCTTTATGAACTGACATTCATGAAAAGAATGGCAGCTGCTGAACAAGGAGCAAGTGGGCCTACTTTTCTGATACAGATATCCTTTTTGACTGGTGAAATCATACACAAACAGGGGAATTACAAAATCACTGTCTGGATAAAAATCTTTGTACTTGACAGACACAAAGAATAACAGGGGGCACAGAATAGTAGGGAAAGAGTGATGAAAGAACCTACCGACTGTTCCTAGATCAGTATACTGTGTGTCAATGTCTGTATATTATGATTCAGCTGGCAGGGATCTAAGCGCGGATGTGCACTCCAGGAGGGCTGTGGAAATACTTAAGCTCTTGTGTCATCTGCCCAGGATTCCTCAGTGCTCTAACAGCAGGTCAAAATGTTCCTGTGGAGCACCCCTATCTAGGAAATGTACTAAACTAGTCAGAGAAAAAGCCTCTTCTTCTAGAGAAGAGATTTTTTTTTTCTTTTGCCAGCAGGTACAAAATAGTGAAACATAAGCATAGGTGCAATTCATTCATCTTTACCAGAACTGGAAAGGGTTCTGTCATGCTATGTTTGAACCATCATGACACTTTGCATCTCAGCTAGGTATTTGCAAAGTACAAATGATGAATAATATGAGAATCTCCAGGAGCAGCCAGTGACTGCCAGAAAGCCATGGATTACACGACTTGTGCTATTTGTTCCAAGAGTAGCATCTGGCAAATGGGTGCCCATACTTTAGGGTAGGTAGAATAAGTTAATGTAATACCTCATTTGGAGAATGTTCTTGCTGTTATGTAGTTTAAATTTAAATGCAAACTCAAAACTCAAATCCTAATGGTGGAAACAAAAAGAAGCACCCCTTTGGCAGAACTAGGAGATATTTTCTTTCTTGTCTTCAGAGAAAGCTCCTTTTCCACTACCCCTACCATTTTCCCTCAGGGTCTTTGTGAGATTACTGTGACTTCATGCTCTTGCAATAGGAAGTATTTAGTATCTGCACAGCTGGGGACCCTCATTTCTGGGGACCCTCTTCCTTCCATCACTTTTAGGCTGATTCTAACAGGAAACAATAAACCGTAGATGCTTTCTGTGCATATGTTTAAGGCAGAACTACCTTTCTTTTTTCCTGGATGTCACAGATGGGTAGGTGTATCATGAAGACAAGTAATCTGCCAAAAAAACGGAAATGCAACTTCTGTCCAGATAGATGGCTGTCTGAATACGCACAAACAGATACTGAGGCAAGACAGGAATCTTTCTGCAGTATTTTCTTCTTTAGGACAGTTGCGGCTGATTCAGATGTTCTGCTTTGCTTCTGGAAAAGTCAATCCACAGAACTGGGGTGGGGAAGGGCCACCCCAGGAAATCAAAGCAAACTCAATTATGTATCTGCTGACAATGACAAAACCATTTAATTCCTCAGCTCTTCACAGAATGTGAGGGGGGAAAAATTAAAAGCGTGAACATTTTTAATGAGTGCAATTATTGAATCATCAGTCACACAGTCCATCTGCTTCAGAGTTTTCCAGTGACTAGAGAAAGAATAAAATACTGCATTGCCTTTTTGCATTCATATAATCATATAAATGTTCTTTAAGGAAAAACTAATGATATCCATATATCATGCCCATCACTTTCAGTAACTTGCAGCTCCCTTTTTACTTCCGTCAATTTATTAATCACTAATTTTGCATTTTGACACCAACTTGGTGGACATATCTTGGCAGATGCATGGGTAACAGCTAACCCTAAGACATTAAATACAGAATCATGTAATATTCAATTGGAGAGAAAAACTAATATGAAAATTATCTCAAAGGTCCCATTTAGCCTTCAGTTTAGTGAGCAAAATGAACTTCACACTGCAGCAAAAAAGAAGTGGGCAGGGTGGCAGGGAGGGGATGGGGCAGGACATGGCTTTAAAATGGATTTAAAATTCCTTTTCCCTAGTAATATCAATCCACTTGATACACAGATCTGTCTGTGACAGCATGTCAGAGAAGAGCCAAAACTTATTCAATAGAGTTTGAAAATCTTTGCAAATGGTCGGGACAGATAGGGAAGGAAAAGTTCAGATAAATGTCTGAACCTGAGGAATTGTGACAGAACTATAAATCTGGTTTGGCTGTGGTATCCTAAAATCCATCCCAGAATGGCAGGGAAGGTAGAGATTTGGATCTCAAACCACTAACAGGCTTTGCTATGTGCTAACTCATTATTATGTTGGGATTTGTGCTACAAGCATGTGGCTCAATAGAAAGAAGAATGATTTTGTGTAAGGAATGATTTGTGGAATTGCAAATAAATGTAACACTCTGCATAGATGCCCTTTGTCTAGCTCTTTTCAGGGTAACTCTACAATACCTAGTTGATAATCATTCAGATTCAGTATTGTGCACAGCTATAAGACATATTATCAGAGTCATATTATCTGACTTTTCTACAGGCAGCAGCATCAAAAGATTCTATGCTCTGAACTCAAAAGGATAAAAAGAAGGCCGTAACCAACATGAAATAGTTTTTCTGTGGATTGCACAGCAAGACAAAATAGCAAAATAGCAAAATACATTCACTCTCTTCCTAAATCTGGAAATCTTTTTTTTTTTTTTTTTTTTTTTTTTTGTAACTCAGTATACTCAGAAAACAAACTTAAGTCCTGGAATATTAAATTCTCAACAACTGATGTCAATTATTGTCCTCAATAAATTAGATGCTTTGAATTATGCATTTTGACCACTCTAACATTAATATGGGTATTTGAGTTAAATCGGAGGATTGTATGACTGGTGGTGAAATCTCATTATCCGTTGTCTGGGATAATAAGGTGAGTTATTGTTTTTATTGTTACATTATCATACTCGCTTTATGAAATAATTATTTATTACATTTTCACATTACACATTTTATCTAGGAAACCAAAATCAAAGGGGCAAACAATTAGCTATAACGTTATCGGTGGCATCCAGGCTGTGCTTAATCAATATGCTACTAACCTTTTCCTTTTCTCCAAGTTAATGTCTAGCAAGAGCTACAGCAATAATTTTTGCTATCGGGTAAAAAACATTAAATAAATAATTAAGGCCTAAATTGGCAATTTGTTCCCTTTGTAGGAATGAATTAGATACTGGATTAGTTTGTTTTTCAGTTTTAAATGTGGGGACTCACTGAACCACATCTCTGTGAAGAAATATGGTCCTATTTTCACAGATCCATGCTTTAGTAATTTAAAAGTAATCAGTAATCTCTTGCTTCTCTGAGAAAGTAATCAGTGGCATGTAGGAGATTATTGTTAGAATCCAGTGAGTGGTGCTGGATTGATTTTTTTTCTCCCTCTCACCAGTTTTGACAGCTCTACTTAATGACTGATAGTAAATGGGGCTTGTGCTGTGTCAGGTGTTCTGGAAAGGGCTCTGGCAGGCAAGATTTGGCTTATCACGTTCAAACTAAGGTCCTGATCCAGCAGACATTTTGAACAGTAAATAACATTACATCAGGGACTTATCCCTTTCAGTTCATTGGGAGCACTCTCTCATGAGTATATTTAATTTCTCACACGGAGACCCTGCTCCTGCAGGTTCCTGAGAGCCTTCTGGGCAGCCACCTCCTATGTAAACAAGGGGAGAGGACACTGAGTGCCTCCTTGTCTCTTGATAAATCTGTCCTTGGGATAATAATTATTATCTGATATTTACATCCTTCCCAGAGATTAGCTCAGTGCCTCATCAAATAAATAGGAATCTTTAACCTAGGATTTAGACATTGCAAAATAAATGAAAGAAAGAACAGCAAGAAATGGGACACAATGGCACATAATATTTTATGGCAAGGAAAAAAAAAGGACCAAATTGATATAACTAGTAGATTTTTGGTATTGTTTGAATAAGAAGTGCCTTCTCAGGAAGAATCTGGGTGAGAGGAAAGTAGTAGCTCAGTGGATTGCCTTGGGAGCGCAGTTCGAGGCAGTAAAAAGCAGAGGAAAAAGACAAGGGGAGATTTGTATGAGCGTGGGTGTCAGGTCCAGTGTCTGGTAGCCAGAAAGGGAAAGAGCAATCTTCAGAAGAAGCAATGGAAAATAGCAGAGAAGTTAAGCATTATGGTGCTGGGAAACATTGCAAAAGATTTTGAACATAAATTATGCAGAAATCATCCTTTAGTGAGAAAAAAGAGGAAGGAGTTCTTGTTCTGATAGATAAAACTGCCTTTTTTAGACTGCGGAGCCTGAGTCTGTGGGAGGGAGCACAAAGAGTGTAAAGAAAACTGCGAAAAGGAGGTTGCAACAGTCAGGGCAAAAGAGACAGGTTCTCTCAACAGGGAGGTGGGAGGGATGTGGAGGGATGAGTGACACCTGGACATTGCTGCAACTGAGGAGAAGGAAAAAGGATGGGCATAGACATGACTAGCAGGCTGCCAGCACGCCTAGCAGACATGAAGCTGTTGTTACCAAAGGAGAGGTAACCCCATTCCGAGTCCTGTATCAAAAGGCAAGAGTCAAAGTATATCAGAATGCATTTAGAAATAATGGTTAGGCGAATTTTGCACTGAGACTTTGGGACACCTTGGTATAAAAATTGTAAAAGTTTACTGAGCAGCACCAAAGTAGAAATGGAAAATCAAATAAGATCACTGTTTTTTAAAATAGTTGTGAGAGTTCTCCTAAGCAGTAATAACTGCTATCTGGTATCTGCACATCTGGCTATTTTCACACTTCTATGGCCTGGATTGGGACAAACAGAGTTCAGTGCTTTACAGAAAGATACCTTCTATAAAACTTGTCTGAAATCACTCAAAGATAGGAAAAAAACTGATACAGTGAATACGTGAGGTAAGCCATCTACTTTCAAGAGGTATGGAAGATGAAGTAACAAAATAACAAGGATTAAGTCCTGGCCTAATTGCATTCAGTGGCCAGCATCCTACTGGTGAATGCAGTAGGCAAGAAGTATTATCAATTGCAGGAATCACACAGCTAATCTCCAGCCTCACCATATTCAGAAGCAGATTTCTATAGGCTGCCTGGCAAGGGCAGACAGCAATCACCTGACATGAGCTCATGCTCTTTAATGTGACTTCCAGAAATTCGGCACAGCCAAATACATTCGGTCCCTATAGAAGGGAATGCAGCCCCCACTGATTGCTGGGATCAGTGCAGTTGATTATTTTCTTGTCAAAACATGTTTTCATTAAAAAAGGGGAGGGAAAAAGGCTCAAAAAATCACTTGTTATCCAAAGTTAACTGCTAGGAATGGTCTATGGTAAAATCTGTTTGCAAAGTACAGTGGCAATCAATTTAGAGGGGCTTACTGCTACAGTAAACTTTAATGCTAGCAATATATTCCACAGACGTTAGTGTCAGAAGCACATTTTGGATAGATGTCACTGAAAAAATGGTCAAAAAAAAAAGAATTCGAAGACATCCTGAGGCATATTTTTGTATGTTTTTAACTTCTGTTCTTACCTAACCAATAAACCTTCACATTTTTTTAGAAGAAAGTGGTAACATGGAATCCTTAGGTCACCTCTGCCAATCCAATGACTCTAACAGCAGCGTAATACTAATGGAAATACAGGAGAGGCAAAGGAGAGATAGGGAGAAAAGAGAGAGAGAGAGAAAAAAAAAAAAAGCATAATGGGTTCTTTGTACTGTAAGGGAAGGAATGGAGAACGTTAACAAAGAATGTAATTTAATACCTAATCAATTTACTGATTGGATTTTCCGTGAGATTAACTCTGAGTCCAGAATGAATTGCACTGATCTTGAAAACTGCTATAATGACCAGCAGTAGTATGAGGCTCTATTGGTATAAAAATAATAATGTCAGAGACTTCAAACAGCTACAGTAGTTAATTAAATGTGTTCAAATAACATTATGGTTGGACATAAACCCACAAAAGCAGGGAAATTCTGAAGTAAGGCTGCCAGAGCCTTGGCCAGTGGTCTTGTGTTAATGCCTTGCAGAACACATGGACTTTCCTTCAGGTCTCCAGGGCACACAGAGGGGCAAATCCTGCCCTTCAAAAGATTCCCATTAATTTCTACGGCTTTTTCATGTGTGTTTCTGAGATAATTAATTAATGTGCCTGAGGCATTTCAGGCTGTTAAAGAAATTAACGTAGCTGTGAGCCATGACTGAGCTGTGCTTGGCGCGGAAGGACGGAGCTGGCTCTCGGGGTGTGCCTGCGCTTTGATCCAGGGCAGCAGAGCACGCCGCAAGAAGGGAGCCAAGCAAGTACAGATGTACTCTGGACACTCCTCTTCATCCACTCATCCTCCTCTTGCCGGGCACGGGACACCCACGCCAGCTGCCTTGGGGGTGCTGGACAGTGCTGACGCAGGGACCTGGCTGCAGCTCCAGTGCCATATGCTGCTGTGTTTGCTACTGCTCTGTAGAAGTACCTGACATCTTGACAGGCTACAGGGTTTGTTCTTGGTTTCCTTCCTTCCATATTTACTGCTGCTACTTGCTGCATTTCCACTGGGAGAATGCATTTCCATTGTCCCAGTGAGGGATCAGGAGATCCTAGTGCTCTGCAGTATGGGAGATGGGAGCAAGGCTGCTGCCAGGTGCCTTGATAATATTGCATACAGATGAAACTTGACTCTCTCAAATTGACTTTGAGCTTCTTGCAGGCTGGGGTCACTTTATGACTACATCTTTAGACCAACAGGAAACTGCATTTTGCAACATCCCACCCTCTGCAGGTACTACCGAAGTTACAAGAAACGATGAGAAACTTCTGCCTCATGTCACTTTGGTAAGTATGTGCCCCATAAAATGCTAGCTTTGGAGGAACAGAAAAATATCCCCACCTCTGCAAATTAGATTTTGGATTCCTGAAGAACTGTTCCTCTATCTCTAGCTGCAAATGTTGAGGACGACGACCTCTCTATATTTTTTTGTTATTAAAAACTGAGATCATGAGCATTACAGCTATTTACAGACTACTGCATCAGCCTCTAAAAATACTGGGAGGTTAGGTCAAGTTAACCTCAGGACTGCTATTCCAGCTGGTAGATTGTCAGTGAGTGTGGGGTGAGGTTTAATCACAGTACTGAGAAGTGAGAGAGCCCTACTAATCCCTGAAGCTGCCTTGGGGAGAAGTATCCCTTGGGGCATCTGCTGGCCAACAGGAACAAGCTAAACTAGTTTCCATAAAAAACCACTAGAGGGGTCCTAAAAATAATAGAGAAAGGAAAGAGGTGAAAAGTTTTCTTGCACTTATATTTAGGACTCCTGACAGAAAGAGGAGAAGACAGTCCAAGCAGTGCGGTGTCCTTTCCTAATGTGGCCTCAGACAAACCAGGGAACTTTTTGTCAAGTTGTTAAACATCCTTTAAAGTATTAGCTGACCTTTCACACTTTTAAAAAGGGAAGAAATTGCAAATACAGCAACTTTTCATCTTTTTTCAATATTGTGGGAAGACAATGAAAATGAGGAAGAGGAGGAGTGGCCATATTTGTGAACAGGGAGAGGGAAGAAATGGTTCCATCACAAAAACAAGGTCCAAAAGGGCTCATGGAATGCAGGAAGGAAGGAAGGGAAAGAAAAAACTCAGCATGTCAGAACTACTTTATAAAGTGAACATTGCACATAGGACATGACAAAAGGGAGGGAAAACATTTGAAAACAAGAAAAAAAAAAAAAAAGGTACATCACTCATCTGTGAAGTCCATGGAATTTTATTATCTCAACCACGCATAAGGTTAACACGCACATTAGTTAAGACCCTCAAGCTCCTCATAAGCTGTTAGTGCTGCCTTTGACCACACACACACACACACACACACACACACACAGTATCCTGCTTTTTTTGATCTTTCAGAAATGTCTGAGTCCAGTGACACAAGTTTGTGCCTTATAAGTGAAGAGCAGTCTTGTTCGGTAGATGTTAGCCAGTTATAGAACAGTTCATCAGCGAACAACTTCAGAAGTTATACTTAGTTTTGTTATTCTATTAATAACTACTGGGGAGATATACTCCTACCTAATGCATTTAATAGGAATGTTATGTACTGCAGCAGCCTTAACACAGTTTGCACAGCAGTATCTCTGCAAGTTATGTAGCAAGAAGTACCTATCTCTAATATCTTGCTGACTGAAAAAAACAACTTCTGGTTACCAAGTATGAAGAAAGTAGTGCTAATAATGTAGCTATGAATAGACAACATTTTAAATTGATTCTGAATCATATTGGATAATTTTATTTTATTTCTCATTTTGAACTCCAAATAAAAATTTGTTGATTTTGAATGTAAAAGCATTCAGAACAACTACATGTTAATATTTTGATTTTTTTCTATTACCATTTCCTAGAATTTTCTAAATTTAACACTGAAAATTGATGCACTTTCTCTCACTTTTATTTTATTGTATCTCTGCATGATTTCTCCTCTTTCTTAAAAACCTATTTTCCATCCTCAACTTTGTCTCCTGGAATGCTGTGTTTTGAAAGCTCTGCTAATGGGCAAGTAAAAGTATAATAGGCAATCTACATTTTCTTTCTTTCTTTTTCTTTTTTTTTTTTTTAAATTCCCGCAAAGTTACCACATTTTCCAGAAGAGAGAGATTTTCATTTTCCTGAGGAATCTTTCTACAAGTTCCAAGACATGGCTTTACAGAGGCCAGCTTTTGACCTCAGGTATGTGCAAAGAAAACTCTCAGTTTTATTTGGAAAAGGGTATATCTGTATCTTAGGGTAATTTGTCCCTAACTGTGTATTAAGGAGCCTTCTTTCCATCTGTGAAAATTCCACTGATCCTGCTGGTCTTCAGATTTTGCCTAAATTATTATTTTCATCATCTGTCCTATTTTTTATCCCAGTGAAAATATTAGCAATACAACCTCATAGTTCCAATAACAAAGTAGACTTTTCTTCTTCCAGAGGCCTATCCTTAAATGTGATAAGTAATTCATCTCTCAGTGAAGAGACTCGGACCATGGAAAGGTCAGAGCCAGCCTTGGTGTGGTTTCCATTTCTCTCCCGACAGCTTCAGTCTTGGAAGAGACTAGCCAGTTTGGTCCTTGTGGTGTGAGATACTGATATGTATTTTAGGGAGTCAGTTTGAAATCATGCTGGCTCTTTGTACGGTCCAACTCATACAGAGTTTGAAGTATTTTAGTGGTTCTGTCTCAGGACATTCAGCAGCTTGCGGGATTAAGTCCTGTAGCATTAATTTGTATGGGCTGCCCTGCACTCTGCCAGCAGCATGAGCATTTTCCCTTGCTGAACTCATCCTTTCTTTCAGAACTGCAGCTGGAGAAGAAAAAGCATACTTCTAGGCAATAAAATAAAAATAAAATAAAATAAAATAAAATAAAATAAAATAAAATAAAATAAAATAAAATAAAATAAAATAAAATAAAATAAAATAAAATAAAATAAAACAAAACAAAACAAAACTCTATATACCAAAAAGAGTCACAAACAAGCACCTCAAAACAAAACATGATTCAAGAATATGCTTAGAGATGCAGATAGAGTGAATCAAGTACAAGTTTTGTAGTGTTTTATTTGCCTTTACTGTAAGAAGGAGTGTCTTAGAACATGGAAAACTGAATTTGTAATCATTTATGCAAGACAGTTCAGAGGATTGTCTACATAACTGGCAGTGCTGACTGATGGATATCATCAACAGTAAGGAAGGAAAACGATAAATGTTTTTTAATTCTGTAAACATCCTCCACATAGAAGATGTGCTGTTCATTGTTATTCATAGCAAAAATCTCATCTTAGTAACCATGCAGTAGATAAGAATTAATATCTTCAAAGCATGGACTTACAGTGCTGCAGAATTGGTGGAGTTCTGGAAAATTAACACATTCACAATTGCCCAACTGGTTGTTTTACTTGGCAAGCTGTTTCCCAGTTGCTAACATGAATTCACACACAGAGCCTTTGAGTTTCTGAAGCTGGAAAATGGGAGAGCTGGGAACAATGAACTGCAATTTTTGTCTGGTGATGCAACCTGCAGAGAATTCCAGTTGGGGCAAGTCTACCAAAATTCTGTCTGGAATGACACCAAACAGCATCTATTAACCTCTCCAGTCATTAAAATTCCATCTGCATGAATTAGTGTTGTTTGTTTCCTTTATGTACTACCATACTTTCCCCTCTGTCTCTCATTGCCTGGGAAGACTATTCACACTTTTCCTGATAGGCACTAGAAGTGTATCTATAATTCTACTTGCAGATATGCTGGCATGTAGCTACTTACATACTCATATGTATCCTGGTAAAGGAAATCTCTGTCCTCTCTTCAGAGTTAAGCTTTTCTAGGCAACATTAGAGAATAATTTACAAAGCTCATCTTTCCTCTGTTGTTAATACTAACATGTCTCCATGTGAGAGAACAAGCAGAGACTCTGACTTCTTTTCTTTATAGGAAACAGTACAATCATGATGCCCTGAGGAAAAATAAATTTGTGTTGCATATTTATAAATGGCTAGAACGACCACCAAATTCAACATTGCTTGTCCCTAGGGGACAATCAAGTTTATGAATTTTGCCAATATTTGCTTACTTGCAGATGCTATTAGACAAGGACAAGTGCCTTCTTAGTATTTGACACTCCGCTGGAGGAAAACAATACATTGAAGCTTACAGCATATTAACAAAGAAAAAGCTTACACAGTCTAATATGCTTCAAAAAAGGAATATTTAAAATGCCAGCACGAAAAGTCCATAGTTGAAGCATGTTTTGTTGGTGCACAAACTGAGATAAAAGCTGTTCTTGATAAGCCCAGCAGCCGATGACAAATCTTGGGAGGTATTTATCCGATTTTGATATACATATACATGTCTGTGTGTGTGTATGTTTGTGTATGTGTATGTACACTAGGTGTATATACATGCATACATACATATATATTCACGCATGCAGCACACACTCTAGTTCAACTCTTACCAATGATGTGAAGAAATAACGTACGGCTGCTTGCCAGCACTTGTGTGCTTATAGGGGCATGACGAGGAAGGCGAACTGCTCTCTTCTCTCCTCCACCGTTTTCCAAGACAAGATTCTGTCAGTGCCCTTAGAGCAAGTTGGAGGAAGCAGTAGTCATGTAAGCAATGTTATTCATCTGTTTCCCACCTGGATGAGTGACAAAGGCACAGGATAGGAGAAGGAACCATCTAGGTCCAAGCAGGGTGTTTTTGGAGCAGGGGAGGGTGCTGGGAGCTCTTATGCCCCGGTGCACCAACTAGTTCAGGCCCTGCTTCGATCTGGGTTTTCAAAGTCAGTGTAGTCCAGCCTTGTCGCTCAGTTCTGACTAAAAGGAGCTGGAAATAATTACCGCTAAAACAAACTCTGCTCTCGCCTTCTACCCTTTCCACAGAATAATATTATCTGAACCTTTTCCACATTCTGAAAATTATCTTTTTCATCACATCTTTAAAAAAAAAAGAAAACATTTTGTTTAGCACTTCTGGATTCTGATAAGATTGAAAAAGATGGGAGTAGCATGGACACACACACACAACAGTAGAAATTACTAGTAACATGTAGAATCATATAATCCTAGAATCACAGAATTGTTAAGCTTGGAAGGGACCTCTAGAGATCTAGTCCAACCCTCCGGCACATGCAGGGTCACCTAGAGCACGTGGCACAGAACTTGTGTCCAAGATCTCCAGAAAAGGAGACTCCACAATCTCTCTTTGCAACATGTTCCAGGGCTCCATCATCTGCACTGTTAAAAAAGTTTTCCTGAAGTTCCTGTGGAACTCTTGATGCTTTTTTTTCCTGCCATTTCCTCTAGTTCTGTTGCTGGCCACCACTGAAAACAGGCCAGTCTCATCCTCCTCACTGCCTCCCTTGACGTACTTATACACACTGATCAGGCCTCCTCTCAGCCTTCTCTTCTCCAGGCTGAACAGGCCCAGCTCCCTCAGCCTCTCCTCATTCGGCAGATGTTCCAGGCCCCTGATCATCCTTGTGGCCCTGCGCTGGACTCTCTCCAGCAGCTCCACATCCCTCTTGTACTGTGGGGCCCAGAACTGGACACAATACTCCAGATGCGGCCTCACCAGGGCTGAGTAGAGGGGCAGGATCACCTCCCTTGACCTGCTGGAGACGCTCTTCTTAATGCACCCCAGGATGCCATTGGTCTTCTTGGCCACGAGGGCACACTGCTGCCTCATGGTCAACATGTCGTCCACCATGACACCCAGGTCCTTCTCTGCAGAGCTGCTCTCCAGAAGGTCGGTCCCCAGCCTGTACTGGTGTCTAGGGTTATTCCTCCCCAGGTGCAGGACCTTGCACTTGGCCTTGTTGAATTTCATGAGGTTTTTCACCGCCCAGTTGTCCAGTCTGTCCAGGTCTCTCTGGATGGCAGCGCAGCCCTCTGGGGTATCAGTTACTCCTCCCAGTTTGGTGTCATCAGAAAACTTGCTGAGGGAGGACTCTGTGCCTTCATCCAGGTCATTGATGAATAAATTGAACAGGACTGGACCAAGGACTGACTCCTGGGGGACACTGCTAGCTACAGGCCTCCAAGTAGACTCCACACCACTGATCACCACCCTCTGAGCTCTGCCATCCAGCCAGTTCCTAATCCACCTCACTTTGCACTCATCTATCCCATACTCCTGGATCTTGCCCAGGAGGATATTGTGAGGGACGGTGACAAAAGCCTTGGGGAAGTCAAGATAGACGACATCCACTGCTCTCCCCTCATCTACTCAACTGGTCATTCCATCATAGAAGGCTATCAGGTTAGTCAAGCCTGATTTCCCCTTGGTGAATCCATGCTGACTACTCTTGAACACCTTCTTGTACTCCACGTGCCCGGAGACAGCAGCCAGTATGAGCCATTCTATCACTTTCTCGGGGATGGAGGTGAGGCTCACTGGCCTCAGGTTGTCTGGGTCCACCTCCTTGCGTTTTTTGAAGACTGGCATGACATTGGCTTTCTTCCAGTCCTCCAGCACCTCCCCTGTTCTCCAGGTTCTTTCAAGATGATGGAGAGCAGCTAAGCTATGACCTCTGCCAGCTCACGCAGCACTCTGGGGTGCATCCCATCACGGCCCATGGATTTGTGGGTATCGAGGTTCCTTAGGTGTTCTCTGACCCGATCTTCCTCTACCCAGGGCAAGTCTTCCTCTCCCCCGGCTTCTTCTCTTGTCCCTAGGGCCTGCAGCTCTAATGGGCTGCCCTTAATAAACACCGAAGCAAAGAAGGCATTGAGCAACTCTGCTTTTTCTGTGTTATTCGTAACCAGGGTGTCCACCCCATTCACCAGCGGACCCACGCTTTCCCTGATCTTCCTTTTGCTGTTAATATATTTGAAGAAGTTTTTCTTGTTATTTTTAACATCGCTTGCCAGGTTGCGTTCCAATGTAAGACTAACTATCTTCAAATTTCATAGCAAAGCGGCCAGATTGGCTGACACAGAGCATTCAATCACTTGGAGGCAAAAAATAACCAAGAATTTACCTAGATTTTCTTTCTTAAGGAAGGAGTGTTTCCTTAATTTTCTCCTTTTATTTCTTTCTTTTGATTGTTTGTTTGTTTTTTAAAAAGAAAAGTAGGTAGATTTAAAAAGAACCAGATCCTGCAGTTTCAAGCTTATTTCCTTTTATTCTTGCTGAAATTATGAATATCTTGAAATGTCTTATTTATCTCTGCCTTGATTTCTCCATTTCAGCCATGGAGAAATAAACTTTACTACTTTAAAGTCCTTCCAAAATTTATAATGGCAAATGAATCAGACATGGAAAGAAGCAATGTAAGTATATAGCACAACCAAAGATGTGGAACATTGCTCCAAGAATTACTTGAGGAAACCATATGTTCCATCACATGTCATTGAAAATATATGTTAGACTCCAAAATAAAATAAAATAAAATAAAAACTATCAAAAATATCCAGTGGTTTAATCTATATTATAAACCTAAAGGGTTTCTCCTACTCAGCAGATTCAGGAAGCCCACCAGCTGACTCTCTGGTTCATAAATAGGATCATAGCACTAAAATGTAAATGTTTCTAATTTCTACATAGGATTATTGTTGATTGATTGTTAGAAAAACTTGTTAGAAAAAAGATGACTTTGAGATTCAATGAGAATGTGGGGTATAAACCAAGATGTCATGCCTGTGAAATTAAAATAGCATATGGTTATTAATATGAGGTAATTAATCTATTGGTAATAAACATTCCACTTCACCAAATTTGAAAGAAATGTTTTGTATATTCAACATGATATCTGTAACTAGGTATATTAGATATTTAAACCAGTTATTTCACTACTTAACAACAATATCCAGCTTCTTTAATGTTTAATACCAATTAGAGGTGAATAATGGGACAACTCATACTTAATAACAATAAAGCGTAATTGCACATTTATTACAACTGTAATTTTATACAATAGAGTAACAAGGTTTATCTTATAGCTTTTACCTTCTAAATCAGAAAGAGACTCTTGTAATAATCAATATTTAATTAACTTATAATTACTCACAATAACTGTGAATTAAATACCTCTTGAGACATTTTAAATGTTACTCATTTTTCCTGTGTAGGTCACTTTAACTAATGTTTATGACCAAAATTTATCCTTATTGGTGCTGTGGACAGGACATCTGGAGCCCTAGAAAATATATTTTTTGTAGAATATTAGGAAAATCTTCTTAGGATCAGAAGTACTCATTTTTGTCAGACATTTTTCTTCCAAATATTTCATTATTTTGCCAGACAGATCATATTAACTTATATTAACATGTCAGAATGACAGAAGTTCTTTTTAACTCACATCCACATACATACTATATTGTTTTCTGAAATTCAGAATGAATTCAGTGAATTGAAATTGTATATAACTATATAACAGAAGATATCAATACAGGCCATCACCTCTCACAGTTTCAACTCTGAATCCGTGGAGTACTGGCCTAAGCAAGAATCTGGGGTTTTCTCTTGTAAATAATGCCACATTCATTGATAATATCTCTTCTGAATATGGTGACAGTCACAAAATATAGAAGAAAGTAAATTTAAAGGATACGTTTGGTAAAGGAGTGGTCAGAGGAAGATTTTGGAAGAGATTCTCGGCAGCATGGCTGTTTCCTAGGAAGGCTGTCCCTGTATGTTCTTGTGGATCTGTAACCTGAAGAACAGATTAGTTTTGCAGGAGGTCACAGCTTTTCAGGTTGAGTTTACATCTCAGCCTGAGACTTGTATAAAACTACAGCCTTAAAATCAAGTTCACGTCATCTTTTAATAACTAAACTGTAAATGCTATTTTTCTTCCCTAAAATCTCCTTCTTCCTTAAAACAATCTTCCAACTTCCTCTTGGTGCAGACTTCTGGAAGAAGAATCCCTTTCTGCATACTATCTATGTTTGAAGTGCTGGCAAGTTGCAGCTTGTTCCCCAAGCACTTGAGGACTGTCTGTTTTGTGTGGGTATGCTCCTGGGAAACAGAAACTCCTGGGAAAGTTTGCCCATCAGATTTGTTTGGATTATTTTGCTGTTGCTTTTGGTTTTTTAAGGTTAAGGTTCTCATATCTGCTGTAATTCAAGACATCTCCTTTGTGGAGCCTCTTTTAGCAGCAAGTCTTTTTCATTTTTTTTGACTAAATTCATAGGGGACAAAATCTACAAGACAGGGCAGAGATCAGAGGCACAGGGATATGGAAGGGGCTAAGAAGGAAGAGTCAGGTGCCAATTGGGCCCCAAATGTATGATGACACCAAACAAAACCTGAAAACCAGGAGATGAGTACATCGGCTTTCATTTATCAAGCACATCCGTGAGGGTGTCAATAAAGACAGCAATATTGTACAGTAAGTATCTTTTTCTTTCCTAAATGTCAAGGAAGATACTCAGAAACAATATTTGTGGTGGCATCTGTAGCCGTATGAGTTAAGCCTTGCCAACATTTCACTGAATTTTCTTAGATGATAGACCCACACTAAAGTATGTCTCTACCACCCTGTGCTAATTGCCGGCTGGTAAGAAGAATAATTGACTGACCTTCAAAGAGAGAATAAACAGGTGATTGGGATGGTATAAAGATAGGACTAGGTAGGTGGTTTAAAAATGGTCTAAGACAAGCAGAGGAAGCCAATTGAAAACCACAGGTGAGGATGGCATGTTTTGCTTTCCCAATATTGCAGAGCATCATCCCTGGCTTATTTAAAGTTTAGAGAGCCAGGATTTACGAAGACCATAAAAAATAAAATTGCTATCATTGAAAGGGAAAAAAAATGATTAAGCTTTTTAATGGTAGCAGCAGTTAAGCTTCAGTAAACCAGAGGAAAAGGTTGGACCTGCTTCTGAAAGAAATTCTGCTTCATAGCTGGGCTGAGGACAAGCTAAATAAATTATAGATTTGAGCAGCAGTGCTACAGCCAGGCACCTAATCTTTGGAAAAAAAATCCTAGGAGCCTTGTGGTGAAAGCCCCTTCAGTTGTGTGGCTAGCGGAAATTCTGGGCTTCCCCCTAGAACCGTGACTACACCTGAAATTAATTTTGCGGGGCTTTTTTTTGTTTGTTTGTTTGTTTGTTTTGATTCAGACAGAATAAGATGTCTTTACAGCACCTGATACAGAAAGCAAACTATGGCTTGCATAAGAGAACAATTTTCTTAGGTTCACGTATGCTTTATTATGCTGGGCAATCAAAACTTTGGCTGCAAAAGCAAAACTTAAATTAACCTCTGTCGAGATCATAATTAGCCCTTGAAGTGAACTTAAGGAGCCAGTGGAATTACCAAATGGAAACCAGCCCACAAGCAATAATAACAAATTATAGTTTTTCCAAGGGGGGTAGGGGTTGAGCCTGTGGAATAAAACAGAATCATTAACCACTCTGCAGATGTTTTTTTAAAAAATGGATCCTGCAAATGGTTTTAAAATATATATACATAGATTATATTTATTTGGTTGCTAAAGGACTTTAAAATATTTGAAGACTTTCATCCGGTATTTAATATGATCTCTTTCTAAAACAACAGTTTGCATCCATTCACTGTCTTCCTAAGGAGATGCTGACAGAGAGCAAACTAACAGAGAAAAGCTTCATAGACACAAAGTGGCTGAAGAATAAAGAGTAAGTCATTATTTTCCAGCAGGGAAAATCCAATTAATTTCAAATATATACCTTCACTCTAAAGTTACAAAATACTTTGAAAACATAACCCTGAGAATTTTAAACTGAAAGAAAGCTAATAATCTTTGCTGACTTTAGACCCCGAGTAACAGTGGCAGAATCATTGCACTTGGCAGTTACACATTAATGGAAGCACCTGAGTGACATTTACAATAAATGATTAGATGAAAAGCATGCTTCCCGCTGGGCCAGAAGAGTTTGTTTTGCTCTATTTGCCTGCAAAATCTAAAACTATGACTACTAAAGGAGCCCCACAGTCTGTTCAGAATTAGCAAAGATAAAGAGGGGAAGGGAAGTGATGTAGTTCTTATACTTGAAATAAGTACTATCATAGCACAATGTGAAGGATTTTTCTACAGAAGTATAGTTAATTAGCAGTTTTAATACAGGAGGCTCGTGTATTAGTTGTTTGAAAACAGAAATTATAAGTGACAGCCACCTGTGAAAACATTAGCAGCTTACTCCTTTCCTTGGCGGTGGGTTACGCAGGGGTCTGTGTGAACTGAAGTTTGAAAATCAATTAACAGCATCTTCCACAGTATTGTCCAAGTTAATTTTATGCAAAGCTCACATAAACACATAAAGGAAGCTATAAAAGGAGAAGGAAAAAAAAAAGAAAAAAGAAAAAGAAAAAGAAAAAAAAAAAAAGCCCTAGCCTCAGCTTGTTTAAAACAGAGACCACAAAAGCCCAGGGGAAATACGACTGTCTAATGGATATTTCCCCCCTCCTCCTGCTCATCTTCTGCTGCACAGCAAAATTTTAATATCTCATCAAGTATATAGCAGCCATAAACTACTGTCCTTTTTTTTTAATGTAGTTTCAGATTCAAGAAGCAGCACATTCTTTATAATGACCTAAACCTATCAAATGAAATAACACTTTGGGATGATGAACTCTAAATTATGAGTGATTATTTCTAAATTCATTACAGCTTTGTTTGACATTTTTATTGGCTTCTTAATTTCTTCCAGCCAAGCCGCAGAAGTTATTACTCATGATATAAACCGTGCACCAATTAGAGAAAAGGGTTTTCCAGGTTTGCACTTTAGCTGTTTGGCTTCTGAAGTGAGATGACTACACCAGATATGGGGATGTCATTGAAGCAAACATCAGCCTTAGAAACATAAAAATAAAATAAAGTTTGTCATATGTTTTGCACTAAAAAAAAAAAAAAGCTTAATACATTTCTCAAACATTAAGCAATTAAAATGCACAACAAGCTGTTGACGGAGATATTATTAGCTCCATTTTACAGAGGGAGGCAAAATGTCAGGAACTGAGTCATGTCACCAGTAAGCGCCCGCTCATAGCTGTGGCACCAGACCTATTGCACAAGGAGCACCAGATATTTGGAGAGTTTCATCCAGCATGCAGGTGCCATAGAGCTGCACACCCCAGCACGAGCATGCATCGCGATGAAGGTTACATCCACATGGGTGTCGGAGCTCTGGAGGGGTATCAAAGGCAGCGTGGATCTCCCTTTATTCCCCAAATGAGAAATCCTGCTCTTTACCGATGATATTTGGATCTGGTTCTGAGGTAGGAGGGAGTCTAAGCTTCACACTCCCAATCCTCTGCATGGAGAAGAATATATTTGACTGGTGGGAAAAGGATGACAGGAGTGTGCATGGGTGTGATAACATTTGTACTCCAGTAAAGTCTGCTACTTAGAGCTAGGCTTCAAGGCATCAGTCTGCTGGGATCTCCAGAACAACAGACTAAACGCATTTTGAGGCTTTTTGGCCTTCTTCTGACAAATCAGGTATGGGCCATTCCCTGAGGCAGGACATTCATCACATTTGGCAAATCCTGTGTTCCTCTAATTTCTCCCTCTGGTCAGGCTTGCAATTAAGAACCTACAAACAATTTTAAAACTGCAGCCAAGAAAAACTCAAGAAAATGTTGAAGCCTGACAGTGACAGGAGACCAGTTTTGCTGAGAAAGGCATTCAGTCCCCAAACACAGTGACGGACGGGTGCCAGGGCAGCTCGCAGAGCTGGCCTGATAATAACTGCCAGCATATATATACCACTTGGCAGATATTTCCTTCTCATCTAACACTTTTGGCGATGAGGTAGATGGATTTTAGCACTTAAGAGGAGAATGCTTTCTCTGGAATGAGTAGTAAACAAAACCCCATAACATTATCCACCATGCAAGATGGTCTGCAAAAAAATGTGTCTTGATCTTCCCAGAGAGACCATGATACTAAAGCAGCTCAAGAGAGCTCTTCCAGGAGTGACATTTGCCCAGGTTCCCCACTCCAGTACCTGCCTACCTGCCCCATCCTGCTCACCCACGAACTTGGGAAGGCAGAGCAAGAGGCAAGTGTCGGGCAGAAGAAAGGCTGGGCTCAGGAGCTGCAGTCTCTCTGTCCCCACCAACATTTTTCCCATTGCAAAGGGCAGCGCCTCACTGCAGTGCCACTGCACCAGAAACCCGCCTTCTGTCATGGAACAAGTGGTGGTGCAGGTGAGTGACACAATGCCCTTCACCCGTGGGAAAGAAATAGTAAGTTTATTGATAATGACGATGGTTTCACAAGATTCTATGGCAAGGCCACTTATCATCTACTGCATTGGGGTTCAAGGTAATACACAGAATTATCAAGGACACCCTCCCATTGAGTCACGAGGTTCAGTCTGGATCCCCTCACTTTCCAAACTCCTTCTGAGAGGAGTCTGAGTGTGGCTGGATCCAATGCTACTCCCAGACCTGATCAATGGCTTATGACCAAGAGATTTGTGCACAGTTACAAGGTAAATTTCACAAGTTCAGAAAGAGAGAGGTACAGCCACTCACCACGAATCTGTAGTGGGAAGGATCTCTGAACCCTGAGGAGTATCCTTAAGAGGGGTCCCTGATTAAGGGGAGATCCCGGCATGCAGCCCACTGCTGTGCAAGGAGAGCTCAGTGGGCTCTTGGGCTGTCCCTGTGCTTATGGGATAAGATGATTGACTTATAGTCATTCTTTCAATTCAGAAATGAATGGCTGTTGGCATGCAATTAGCCTTATCTCCCCATCAGGATGTGTCCATCAGGACTGTTATTGATGGTTAATGTCTGAGTGGCGGAAGAAATCAGGGAAGAACTACCAGCATCAGATAATGCGGTAGTTAACACCTGAATAGGGCTACATGGAGAAGTCAGGTTGAGCTAGGAAAGGAGCACATCCGTCACACCTTCACAGCAGCACAGCTCCTGTCATATCAACCCATGGGGCTTACAGGGACCAGCCTGGAGGCATAAAGTAATTTTACCTACCGAGTCTGTAATTTCTGTGGGAAAAATGCTGGTATTTGAGATAATTCTTTGCCTGATTAAGTTCGCCTTATAAAGTATCAGATTCCCTGTGTGCATCTTAAGTGTCGGGTTTCATTACTTCTTAATCTGCATGTGTCCTACTTTTATTAATATGTGATGGTTTATCAGCCCATGGAAGATCAATGTTCCAGCTGCACCACACCTCAGTGAAATATTTCTTTAAAGAAATGCTAAGGATCTGAGGTACCCCACTGAAACAACACACTCAAACAATGAAACACTCTCTTGTGCCTGCTGCTGTTAATGACATTGCTTTCAGCAAATATGAGCACAGCGAGTCGCTCTCTTTCTGTCCTCACTCCTTCCCTTGGCTGTGTCTCTTCATAGATACATAATCATAGGGCAATGTTTAACCTCAGGCAAGCACAGAAACCCCATCAGATGGTTTATACTTGTCCTTGGAAGATGCCAGGAGGTCAATTCTGTCGAAAAACAGGCAGTCAGAAATGTATTCAAGGATCTAAATATTGATTTAGGAAGTGAAATCTTTGGCAGTGGTGTTCCTGTTAGGCAATTATTCTCTATCATTGTTTTAGCTCTTGACTTTGCTTCCCACCTATCATTAAACAGCTACTTTTTGCATTCAGGTTACAGCTTATATTTTCCCGGTGCACTGTGCTTGCTGTTCCAATTTAGTGTTATTAATATTGTATTGCCAGTTTCCTTAATCAAATGGTGGTTTATTTATTCCCTACTCAAGATGAGATTAATTATAACAAAGTAGTGACCACAGATGAGTTCCAAGAGTCTTTGATGCTTCCAGGGAGAGGAGAGAAGCTGTTCATAAGAGTATAAATGTCTAGGTAGGGAGTATTAGGAAATTTTTAGGCTATATTAAATCTCTTTTCAGATAGGCAGACCTTTGGTGTGATACATCACTGATAGATCAGCTGCTTCTTTAATGCTGAGCAACTTTGTAAGGCTTTGCAAGAACTTATCTCACTAGTTGTAACCAGATCTCTGTCCAGCTCTCATACAATGAGAGCTCATATAATTAGCTCTCATATAATGACCTCTGCTGCAGAAGATGGTTGTGCAAGATGGCTTGTTAGACCAGGAGCTACAATAGAGCAACCACAGAGCTTTAACTACTTCTTTCTCTGTTGTATATTTCTTCAGGGTACAAACTGGGGGCACAACCACGCAGTAGCTCCATGATACATTGTGTCTTGGACATCCACAGGCTCAAGGCACTTACAGGTCTCTTAAGTGTTTCCATGGCTTGTGGTGGGTCATCATTTCTGAATTCATCTTCACAAAATCATTCCTTCATAATATTTCAAAAATAACACAAAAGAGACCAAGCAATTCTCTGTGCCTTTCTGCCAAGAAGCATTCCTCAAAATGGTTACAGTTTTGTGTTGATAAAACAAAATAACTGGTGCAGAAATGTTTGGGTCTAAAGTGCAAGTCTTGCAGGATCTTTCCACAACAGCATGACTGATCGACTGATGTGACTGCTGCAAATATGAGCACAAAAACTGAGATTATATTCCTATTCTTACAAAATTCTGGGGAAACTAATATCAGAAGTTATTATGATATCCTCTGTTAAGTAACAAAGCACACTGACAAACATTGAAATGTGCTTCTGTGATGTATCACAATTATTTGAGAGAATAAGTAACAAAAAGTCATGTGAAAAGAAATAATCTCTATTTTACCTTTTTATACATACATATATATATGTATATATATATATACACACCTTAATTCGCAATCTAATCTAGAAATCTTTGCTGAGGTTTTATAAGGGCTCTTGGGGGAAAAAAAATGCTTCAAGGCAAGGAGAATTTAGATATTAGAATCTGGTGCAATAATTGCACATTTGCTACAAGTCTTCCATAAATATGAATTAGCATGTTCTAAGATTTTCAGATTGAACAAAATTGATATGCTTTGTATCTACATAGAGGTACAGATTTTAACACACCTGAAGAAATTGGACACATACAAATGTATGCACTCACCTTTCCATGAATGCTGTAAAAAGTCTGCCCTTTAATGTAGAAAATTGGACCCAGAGTGCTTGACGTTTGAAAGATTAGAGACTTTGCAGTTGTTTGTCCTTCACAAGAACAATATAATTTCTACAGTGTTTTTAGTCACCGTATTTCAATACTTTTGTGCACCACATCAAATAGATATGGTCTCCTTGTAAAGGGAATCTCAGCTTGTGGCATGTGAAAAAAATCTAAAGCATTATACATAATAAATACATAAATTGCAATTTGCAGAACATTCAGGTTATTTTTGGAGTCTAATAATCAATCCAAACAAAGTAAGATGCCGCAGAAGAAAACAAGAAAATAAGTAAGAATGTACAACATGGTATGTACCCCAAAGCCTAAACAAATACTAAATTGCATGACATTTCTGTTGATTCATTAAATTAAACTATTTTTACACACATTTCTTAGCTCAGGACTTGCAGATAATAACTAAATTGTGGGAAAGGAGTAAATAATCATCTGTCTTTCCTTCTTTCCTTCTTTCTGAGGAATGATTCGTGCTCAGTAGCAGGAATTTAGCTCTACTCGCAGTGATTAGGCAGCACTATTACCCAGGCTGTCCATGGCTGACAACAGCATGTATCAGTGCAAAAGCAGCAGTAATAACCACATCATTTCATTGAGAAGGGAAGGCTGGTGCTGGCAGATAAGTGACAGCAAGCTTTACTTTTTGCTTAAATGCTTAAAATGAAAAGCCCAAAGAAAGAGCAAGGCTGCAAATGTGGAGTTTTAAGACGTAATTATTGGAATAAAAATACACAATACATGCTTGCTCGCACACTGTGGCTCACAATGGTGAGAAGAACAGAGCCCACAGATCCCCTCTATTCAAGCTGCAATAAATTTAGCATGTAGGGATATCTCTTTGGTGTGAGCTAATGAAAGTTTTATATATTTTTTGTGTTGTCTCCACTGGCTGGGTGAATATCCCTGGGAACGGGCAGTATACCAGTTGCTGTTCATCCCAGACCTGGTGTCTTTGCCTTCGCCCAGGCTATAAGCACCTGTGACTGAAAGGAGACATTGTGTTTGGCCCTTCAATTCTTGGGGCATGGCATGGGTAAGGGGTGATGCCTCAGCAGTATCACAAAACTTAAAGGGTGCATAAGTTTCATTTCACCCTGGAACACAGTATCTTAAGGTGGAAAAGCTCCTGGTTAAAAACAAAGGCAAAAGAGATGCTGAAAATCCACTGAGATAGTTTCATACGCACCCTGCAGTCACAGTATGGTGGCCACTTTTTCTGCTGCTCTGTAAACCAGAAACAACAGTGAAAAAATAAAAAATAAAGAAACAAAATAAATAAATAAAATAAAATAAAATACTGCTTATCTCAGTATTATTATGAAAAAGGGGCTGAATCCAGGCATTTAATCTAAGCTCTTTACATAGCCCTAAAATGTTATCAGTTGCGTTCTGCTAGATGTTTGTTTTCATATCCTCTCTTTCAGTAATCAACCTAGAATAGATCATGTTATGCTTGATGGGGGAGGAGGAAAGAGAAAAGAGGGACAGTGAAAAGGAGGAAAGTAACTCACCGTTCATATTATTCGAAACTATGTTACCTAATGTGATGTTTTACAAAGAGAAAACAAACGAACAAAAAGCTAACTAAAAATGCTTACACTGTACAGAATAGC
Organism: Tinamus guttatus; assembly: GCF_059628265.1. Taxonomy (NCBI): domain Eukaryota; kingdom Metazoa; phylum Chordata; class Aves; order Tinamiformes; family Tinamidae; genus Tinamus; species Tinamus guttatus. Next base: position 51,474 of record NW_028289679.1, on the reverse strand, counting down.
TGTAAGTCTGTAGGATCATGTTATTGGAAATGCTATTTCATATGTGTATTTTTATCTCTAATCACTTTTTTCTCTTATAGTTCATTAAGATCTTGCATTTTTTCCTGTTTTGCACACGTACAACCCTTCCCTTTTCCAAGCATCTTTAAATAGGAAACATGCTAGTGTTAGAACATCCCCTGCCTGCTGTTGCCAGAAGGAAAATATTTGCTGTCCATGAGTAATGAACAATATCTTTGAAACAAAACATGCAAAAAATCTTTGCTTGGGACACATTTAAAAACAGACTTACTAGTTTATTTCTTTTGCTGCAATCCCTCAAGTCAAAAAAGACTGAAATTAAGTTAAAAAAGATCACAGAATTTCTCAGCTATATATGTATGTTACCTACTGGTAAAGTCATCTCTTTCCTGCACAGCTTCTCTGCTAAGCACCTGGAGAAAAAATCTGTATAAAGTAAACTTAATTTCAATGTGTAATATTAATGGAGAAATTTGTTTGCAAATTCAGCTGCAGATTTTTTTCTATCAGTAGATTGTTTAATGATTGGAAAAGGTTAGATTTATTTGTATTTAAGTGTGAATATTTTTTCAATGCAAATTGTAACACTAAACTGGAAGGAAGTGAATATTTATTCTGGTTTAAAAAATCATAGTGTTTGAGTTATGAATTTTCACCTACATTTCTCTCTTACTTTAGAGGGAAAAAAAATAGAAGAAGAAAAGGAGGAAGAAGAAGATGGTGGACCAGGTAGGGCTGAGGGTAAATATATAATCCATGACTTCTGAAGTACACTTCTTTCAGTGGAACTGTCTAAGAAGATAAAGCTTAAGCATGAATTAAAGAAGTAATATTTGGGTCTTTCTATCTCCTAGCCAGCACACTTTGAAGTTTATATGTAAGTCTTCCAAAAAAGGCTGCACAGGTTTCAGACTCTATATTAGTAATGTCTGTGAATAGTGTTGTAATATCTAATAGCAGTCAAAAAGACATGACACATTGCCCACATGCTATATTTAATATCTACTTTAACTCAGCTTATATTAAAGACATTGCAAAGTCTTGCTTGGCTTGATGCGTCAGATGCCTACTGATTTGCACACGCAAGTACATAGCAAAGGCAATTACGCTTACAGATCTGGGTCCATAAGCTATGTGTCACTTTGAGTAAAGCTGTCTCTTTTGAAATGTGCTAAGGTATCGAAGTCTAATTCAGGTAGTCAGCAAACTGCAGCATCTGCCAGCTAAAAAATATGTCATTGCCTGATATTCCCTCGTCCACCATTTTCCTTTCAGATCTGTTGTTAGCTGAACACATGGGTACCAAATATCTGAAAGAAAAAAATAAAAGCCCAGAAGAGGAGAAGGGTGTAAGTGTGCACAGACTGATTAACACAGGTCTTCACTCACTGTTTTGTGATATTTCAAAAACACAACAGTACTGAAGGTACCATGCTTTTGATAGTCACAACTACTCCTCTCTCAATTATTCACTAGAAATACAGCAGAAAATAAAAACATCTGGATCTTCAATGGGGAACATTATAATAATTTCTATCTTAAGGAAGGCAAAAATTAGGCTAGGATATGAGAGAAATCAAGTATGCCCTCAGAGCAGCCAAAAGCACAATTACTGTGCTCCAGATTAAGAAAGGATGTTGTGAACAATTGTTCGCCAAGCTGGAAAATAACCTAGTGGTAAACATGGCTTTTTAAAAATGTATTGCTGGGGTAAAAACCACAGCTCTGAAAGTAACATGTTAGCAAGAGAGTCACAGTGAAAAATGAATGAACTGGAAATGATCAATGCAAGTATAAGATGCATCCCAAACTCAGGATCAAACAGGATACACTTGTCTCTCTATTACTTATAATCCTTTGATTTTTATGATGTTAGGTGCATGAACTGTTATAATGGAGGACTTGTTGGCAGAGGTTCGTCCCTCAGATAAGGAGCCTGATCCTAACCTATGCAGAAACGATTTGTACCAGTGGGCATAAAAATGATGGTGCCTAGGCCCGCACAGTCCTTGCAATCCATCCTTTTAAAAAAGATGCTTTATAGTATCAAACACTCATAAAGCAGCCCGGACACAGACAAGGCTCATACCCTTCATTTTAAACACAGAGAAACACACAAACAGGGTTTCGGAGGAGCTAATGCTAAAGACCTGGGGAACTTTGCCATGTTTCCCTGTGGATGCTGACTCTGGGAGACTTGCTCTGCAGAACTGGCAGCTCCTGGAGCTCCCATGTTCCCTGCCCATCACAACAGCTCCAAAGGGCTATGGAGGCGGATGCCCCTTCCCATCCGCACAGAGCTGGTCTCCTCATGAGGTAGGAGCTGCTCTTCCAAACGCTCCCTCCCCCGGAGTGTCCCCCCTGCCTGTGCAGGAGACCACACAGGGGCTATCAAAATCAGGTCAGAATATTTGCTTGCTCTGTGTTTGCATCATCCTGCAGGTGCTTTGAGGCTAAAGAATCATGGGGAAAAAAACGTGGCTACAATGTCAGTGAAGCCATCCTTTTCTTTAGGATGCTTACATATTTACTCAGTCATGAAGAAAGAGAAACCCATTAGCTTTGCCTCTAGATAGATGTATATCCTCTTCTAATGTCATCTTGGTCTGGAGTCAGGGGAAGTCAGTATAATACTTTTCTGCTAAATAGGTAAACTATTTTTACAGGCCTCTGGACAACTTCAACCCTTTCTTTCTAGGCTTTATACAGCTGATAACGCTAACAGGAACAACAAGCACTATCACTGAACATCAGCCATTACTCCTCTTTTCCCTTTCTCTCTCTTTGTCTCTTTTTCTTTCTTTCTTTCTGTTTTTTTTTAACTACACACTATTGCAAGTTTTGCAATTTAATTAATGCATGAGCTTATGTACTTTTGATCGGTAGGGACTCAGAAGTATAAGAATACGGCTGACTGGCAAATATTATATTTACAGATAAAACATTTTTCTGCTCTGGTGCACTTAAGCCTAAATGATAATGCATAAGGGCAAAGGAAAAGCTGTAAACACCCCAGCTGAAGTAGCGATCCAAAACAGAGTGCATAGTTCTCACAGATTTCTGTTTATTAGTGGTTTCAGTTGCTGTTCATTCAAGCTGTCACTCCCAAGACAAAATATGTCAAAGGATAAATGAAGGTAGAAGGACTATATTCTTAGAGGAAGTCCAGTCTGGAGGCAAAAAGTCCTTCTGTTGTTAATTATAATGAATTTTGGGTAGATGGTGTTCCCACAACCCACCTCTCCTTACCCTTGTTAGCTCCTTTCCATGTTCCTTGTGGAGAAGCTGACACACATATCTTTAATATAACTCCTGGTGCTGTAGTAAAATATCCTGCAGGTTAATTTCTCTAATCCATTTAAAGTAGCAGGAGGCTTAACAGCTGGGGCTCATCATGTCCTCCTTTTATGCTGATTCAGTGGTCAGCAGAAAATATGATGATTCCCAGATGTTCACACTTGATAGACTCAACAGGCTTGAGAGGAATACAGGAGGAATCAGTGACAGGTGTTTCTTTCTTACCATCATAAGGGACACAGAGGGAAATGGGGACATCATTTTTAAGTAAATAGGTGTTCTGAAGGCCTCCAAGTAATTACAGAATACTTGTTCTCTGCTTCTGAGATCCAGAGATAAGGAAATGTGACTTTGCATAGACTTAACGCATAATGGACTGCATGTCTATACGTGTACTACAGCACCTTTGACTTCTGTTTGTTAATAAAATCCATAGATAAACTTGGTAATGCAGTATTCTATTTGCAGCAGGCAATAAGTATATTTAAACTAAAGCTTAATAGAAGCTAAGGAATAATGATATTTTTGCCATTTTTGCACGATTGAAAAGGCTGCACGCTGAAGACTGATGGTAGCCAAATGAATCAGATGAGAGGGAAAGTAAACAGACCAGATAGATAAACAGAGAAATGGTGTTGTAATTGTTTGATTTTAAATTGGGTTACTAGCTCTTGAAGTTGAAAAATGGATGGAGCTCTCCTGTGCATATGAAGACATGTTGGATAATTGCTTGTCTGCTACATGGGTTTCCATACAGTGTAAATAATTAATTGTTACAGGGAACATTCGAGGATTTCCTCTCCCAAAGAGGTACAGAAGTGCATTTTTAATATAAAGTAGAACAGCTGTATCAAGAGAGATGCTATGTTCCCAGTACATCTTTCAGTCTAGTATGTATTTGGCTGAGATATAGAGGACTCGGAGCTTGAATCAGGCTCAGGCAAGGATGCACATTTGAGCCAAGCAGTGTGCCTGCAAGGAAAGAGGTTGTTTGGCAGCATATCCTGTCTTTTGAAAACAGCTATATCCCTCCAGCTGTCTCTTGGCTGTTCAGTACTTCACTATGATTTGGTTGGTAACTTGGTGAATCTCTTGCTCGGGAGACCATGGACTAGGAGACCATGGTCTGAGATCACCTGAATAATACTTCATATCAAACAGCCTTACCTCCCAGATCAGCAACACCAACCTGTTGGCTTGGTTAAGCCTCATAAAATGGCAGATTAGGCCAAGCATAGGCCGGAATTGTGGCTTCTCAAATGAACATCAGGAACCAGGTTGTTACTGGACAGAAACAGCTTGTCAATACCAAACAAAAAAGTAAGAGAAACCCCAGAGCCAACTGGTGATTAGAGTATACACTGCAGAAATAGAATCAAGTACTGGTGAGGTCTCCACATCTTAGACAAACAACTGACTCCATAGTGCTCCAGGTAATGAGCTGATCTGGAGTATTACTCCCTCAGCATAATCTACTCTATGCTGCATATGGCTAAATGCCAACCTTGGGTACCGATCATGTCACAGCCACTGAGCTAGAAGGATGTCATCTCCCTGGTGCACCTTCTCTCTCTCTTCCTCATGAGGTGTTAGTCACATAGCGTCACTACTGCACTGAGGCTTTTATGGCAGGGGTTGGTGCTACAGTGGCCGAGTCAAGCTTGATGGGTGAGCAGATGACTGATGGTTCTCACAGAATAGGAACTTTCTCTACAAGGAGGTGCAAAAAAGCACCATCTTAAGCAGTGTGGTGGCTATATTCTGCAGTGCCACCTTTTCTAATTTCCATAAGGTACTTCAGACCCAGCTTCTTCACTCCTCTGAAGACTGCTGTGGGCCTCTCCACTCCTGTTTCAACTTTTTGGAATTAACAAACCTTCCCGATTATTTTATTAACAAACAGTGTCCTGAGTGAGAACAAGGAGCAAGGTGTGCAGCTTAGCCAATGCCCAGGGCACTTCTCTGACCGCTTTTGCTCATGCTAAAACCTGCCTACCTGAGATGCAGCCCCTGCTGAGCAGAACAGTTTGAAAACACAGGACAAATTAGGCATACACTGCAGGTGGCTGTAACATCATAGTAGGTGATAATGGGGAAGGACTGAGGAGAGATAGTCCTTTCACTACAAGTGCTGATCATCATTTTTCCGGAATATACATCAACAGTTAACAGAATCTTATCATAATTTTGGTCTGGTTTCCAAGATAAGCAATGTATGCTGAAACTTGAATGTGCTGAACTCCCTCTGAGGTCAAGCAGTGGCTCTCTCTACAAGTCTTTGCTTTAGCAGCAAGAGTGCTTAATTTGGGTGCCACTGCAGATAAAGCCATCCAATTAACTAACTTAACTTCTTACCAATAAACCAACAGCTAACATCCTCTTGTTACAAAAAACACTGTCCCCAAAACCAAGGCAGGTTGTGCAGCAGGTCATGGCTCATCTAACCCATAAAAATGACATGCTGACCATTTCATCATGCAGTACGAGTTGCCCCAATTTCAGGCTCTGGCAATAAGAGAATGGTCCTTCTTGCTGCTCTGAAGCATCTGTGGTTCAGTTGGCCTAGACTTGCCCTTGAGCTCAAAGCCTTTCTCCTTTTTGCTCCATTTTTGGAGGTTTTTATTTTTTTGAACATTTGCTCAAGGCTAGATATACACTAATCCTTATGAATATTCTGACCTTGTTTTTATTAAATGCTTTTTGAGAGGTAATCTTCATTTCAAACTAGGACTATTTTCAAAGCTTGTATTCCAAATGTATTTCATTTGGCTTCCAAATATGCTTTTTCTATGTGTGCATGTGTGTGAGTGTGTGTTTCTCTATCAGTAATGATAACTTTTAAACAAAGTGTGTTCCTGCTCTTTATTTTGTCCTTTGAAGAGAATTACTTAAGTAGCCATTATACATTGTTTGGCATTCACTCAGCTGAACTCTGCTATGCAGTACATCCTTTTGTGTAGCTGTCACTGTGACACTACCTCTCTGGGCTGTCTCCAGCAACTGGTTAGCATTACCTTTTCCTTTCAAGAGCTAAGTGGATATGCTGTATTTTACTCTGACAGCTGAGCCATTTTATTTGAGCCTTATTGGACTTGATAGTTACCTTTAGGGAATGTCTTTTTCAATTGTTTATTTCCAAAGTCCTCTGTCAGTTCAGACTGTGAAAGACAAAGGAAAATGCTGAAATTGCTGGTACTGATGCATCCACATGGGATAACAAATGGTTGGGACATCACTGCTCTTTGGACATTTCAGAAGGCTATTTGTATCCTATCAGGAGACCAAAGAGAAGAGGAAAGAGAAGCTGTTTCCAGTTTGTCTTCTGGCAACGGATCTTTAAAAAACATTTTTTTCTTTGTTTGTTTCCAGTTAGGTGTTTGGGACTCTAGCTGGTGAGGTGGAAGCAATGACACCTTCCAAACAGAGATTTGTGCCCCTGATTACAATGAGACACAGCACTTCGTAAGAAATGCTGCAGAGACACCATGTCCTTGTTGATATGGCATTTACTAGCACAGCAACTCAGTCTTATCCTATGCATTTTGTCAGGTTTCGACTTTATTTTCCTATCCTGAATGGTGTGCATTTCAAGTGATACATTTATATGTCTAGCTCAGAAAGTAAAACCTACAGGTAAGAGCATGACAGTAATAGGCCCTTATGGGCAGAGTCAGGGCGTTCATCACCAACAAAGTCTAGTCTTTTTTAAAACATTTTTAACAATCCTTTGCTTAACATTCATAGTCTATATGAAAAATAATAACTAATCTGCAAATAGAACCAACTGGATGTTAACTCTGTTATCAACTGGACAGCTGTAAAACTGCCCAAATGTACTGTTTCCTGTATATATGACTTGAAGAACTCTAGGTCTGGTCACCTTTGGTCATCTGGAATTTCTAGATTGTCCTTTCAAGATAGCCAGTGAAAATCTCAGTCCTAAAAGGAGATAGAAGCCATACTGAATGGCCTCCACTTCCAAAATCTGGCAAACAGAACAAAAAAAAACTTATTTCAAATTAAGTAAGCAGCTAAATAAATCAACCTTATACCCAGAATTTCCAAGGATTATTTGCAATGCGCGCACTACAAACCAGGCTAATATGGAACTTACAAAGATATTTTGTGATTCTATTCTTAATCCATGCTATTTCCTCAAGAGAAGAGTTGATATTTGGCTTTTATTTTACCTCAGGCACTACCATAGGTTGATGCAAGGTGTAAAACACAAAGTGAAAGATGTTTGCCACTTTTGTAAGGAATCTAATCAAAAAATCAGTCAAACTATATCTGAATCTTCCTGCTCTTCCATCCTTTCTACAGTACAGCACATACCATTCAGACTAGGTTTCTGCACAGCCTATTTTTTTGGACTTTTTTGCTCCTTGCAGACTTACAGTTTGTTATCTACGTATCATTAGAAAGCCAAGATCTGACAGTAACCTAACAGAGCAGAAGGAAAAACAACCATACATTCTGTGGGGGCATTACCTGAGATTCAGATCTGAAACTGTTAAATGTTCTTGTAAATAAGCTGGTAGAAAACATGCAATGTAGAATAATCCAGCGTGGTGTTACTGTCAATCTGGCAAGTAAGGAAGAATACCTCTTCATTAGTCATTATTCTGTATTCAGTGCTGTTGGTGCAAATCTCTGAAATGATTCATACAAAGAGAGCACCTCTAGGCTTTATTTGCCATGACTAAGCTCACTGACAGTCCTCTTCAGCAGCACACTCACAGTCCATGGTTCCTGAGCCTTGTAAAGCTCAGGGCTGTTGGTGCGGGGGTCTCAGACACCACGGGCACCATCAATGTGATCAAGCGGTGCCAGTTTATTCAGGGTTCCAAGCGCGCTTATATGCAAGATTTCCCTGAACAGGCGAGCGCTTCTTTACAAGAATTGGTTAAGACCCCGCGTCCACGCGTCTGACTATACAGTGTGATAGGCTAACTAGCAGTGTCCACGCGTCCTTACGTTTAACGACTATCCCCCTCTTCCTGTTTGTCTCAACTGTTTTACTCCTTATCTGACCCTCGGCCTAATTCCTTATCCCTCAGTCAGTGGTCCTTCTGCCCTTTCACCTAGATCTGGCTTGCTCACAACATGGCCACTGGCCTTCAGAAATCCCGCACGGGGCGAGCAAGCCAAGCTACGCTGTAGCTGAGGCTTTCCGGCACTGCCTTGGGCCAGGACTCCTGATGGACCCACACTGCCACCAGCCCTGTCTCAGGCCTCGTTTCCTTTTGCTCTTGATGGGACTCCCCAGATGGGCACTAGATCTGGTACCCGGCTTGTGCTGCCTGGAAGTGCTGAAGGGCCCATCACCACCACTGCCCCACTCGGGCCACCCAGACTGGGCAGCCTATGGGGTGATCTTGATGGCTGCTCCTTCAGCCCCTGGCTCATCCACTGACAGCCCTGATCTCACACCCTGGTAATCCTCAGGAGAGGTCACCCCAACCTGCCAGCTCAGAGGATTCCTGAAAAAGAGGAACGGTATGCATGTTCAGGGGATTTTGGATTCAGTTCTAAGAAAAAGCAACATCTCTTTATGCATCAAAGCCAATACTTTAAAGAATGAGGGCAATTTAACTTCAAAATCCAAATAATCAGGAATCTTTCTTATCAGAAGAACATCTCCTTCTTCACGCTGTGCTTCCATAGTCATGGTGAGTACATTTGAAATATGCAGGAGAGTTCCTCAGATCTGGAACAAATTTACCTCCTAGGGTGAAACAGCACTATTTGTCAGCCACCAGGGAACACCACAATGGTGTCAATCTGTTCAGACTGTCACGGTGACTGAGATGATAGTGAGTAACTGTATTTGAATGAAGGCAGAAGGCATCATGTTTTGAAACTGATCTGATTTTTTGATTGCTGGACACCTCAAGCAACTGCTTAATCTTCCTTCCTTCCTTCCTTCCTTCCTTCCTTCCTTCCTTCCTTCCTTCCTTCCTTCCTTCCTTCCTTCCTTCCTTCCTTCCTTCCTTCCTTCCTTCCTTCCTTCCTTCCTTCCTTCCCTCCTTCCCTCCTTCCCTCCTTCCCTCCTTCCCTCCTTCCCTCCTTTCTTTCTTCCCTCCCTTTTTTCCTCCTACCCTCTCTGCCTCCTACCCCCTCTCCTTCCTTCCCTCCCTTCCTTCTGGTATGTTATAATAGTAATAATAGTGCCTGAGAAACATTTTTTGCATTGTAAATACATATATGTATATATGTGTGCATGTACATATACAGATATTTTTACATATCTATATAAGTATTTATAATACATTTACTTAGGTATGCATATGCATATCTATTTACAAGAGTATAAATGAGCAGTAATAATAATGCAAATTTAGACCTGAGAGAAGTATTTCCAGTGGATATCAAATTTCACAACGCTGTGTTTGGCTGGCAAACTTGAAACCCAAGTCATCTGTGGAAAGTCTTTGAAGATGCCACAGCTTGCAAACATTCAGCAATAAACTAAATCCACTTTAAGTAAACCTGATTTATGATTTCACATTAGAAACATGTGAAAGCCACAGTTTTGAAGCTGAACCAGATTTACTTGTTTTGTCTGCATTTTCTTTGGAGCATTGAGCTTGTTACAGATCCAAACCAAAAAGCAGAAGGGTATGTGCCTGTGGATTTGACAATGGGGAAAACATTTCCATGGTCCCCTGGTGAACAGAGACTTTGCTGTTTTTCTTAGCACTTCTTTTTTTTTGATTTTGTTATTTTCTTCTTTTTTCTTCTGAGTCCTACTTGATCAGTTTGCCTAATATATAAGAGCAGTTAATTTAAGTCTGGGCAGAGAATGAACTCAAACTCTGCTCCAAACCAGCCCTTCAAAAAATTAGTGTACATATACATAGTGTACATATTATGTGCAAGTATGTACTTTCAACAACCTTCCTGTTTTATATTCCAAAACCATTTAAAATCCGTTAGAATAACTCCAAAAGAAAAGCTGTATCAAACCAAACAAGCTGTGCAAAACAAGTGAACATTTACAGCATGGTTCAGTCATATATAAACCAGTACAGTAACATTTAATAAAGTGAAGATTATGAAACAAAAGGGCAACACTGGGCAGTCAACAGATGGAGAGAGCAGCAGGAGAGGCAACATTAGCATTCTGCAAGTCAACTTGGCAACAGTAAGTTAATACCAGTAAGTCAATGGATCAACAGGCAACAGAAGGGCATTCAGCCTTTCAACAATACCTGACTGTACATTCATTTATTGTGGTTTGGAACTTTCTTTCCACCTTTCATATTTGTGTTAGGAATTAACATTTTAAAATTATTAGAAAAAAATAACATTTTTTTCCTGGGCTGCACAGAACTGTTTTGCAAACTTTCAAAGAGAACTTTGTCAGGACATCCCAGCAATAGCTCACATCGCAAATCATTTCTTGTATATAAAGACTTGACAGACAGTTCTGTTATAAAAATGCTGCAGATGATGGGATTTGTTATACTGTAACTCTACAGCTGCATAGTCTAGACATGCCTAAAAAAATATCCTGCTTTTAGGCAGTGACCTACTGCAACTCTGTATTAATGAACCTGGTACATTTGTAAACATGTTAGCTATCTAACTGGTAAATTCATTGTTTAGTGTTCTTCATACCTGTGCATGTAGCAAAAAGAGAGCTGTTATGGATGTTGGTGATGGTAGCATTTCTATTTTTCTCCTAACACACAATCATAACCTCTTGTGAAAGAATGAGAAAGTCTGACTAAAAGATGAAAGTTTTGGAGCGTAGCCTGCTTTTACCTTCTTAGCATGGAGGAGTGTGATATGAGGTGAGGGCCACAGAAGCACAGAAGCACTCCACTGCCCTCTGAAGCTGCTAAACATCCCCATCTTCCTTTAGTGTACAGGGCTCTGATGCCAAGTGCTTAAATCCTCTTGAAGAGACAACTGGCAGCAGAGGAGAGAAACAGGATCAAAGGAAAACATGTCAACTTTGTCATAAATCACATCTGGGGTCATGTAGCCATGACCAAATCCAATCGAACTCTCTGAATTACTCAGAAGTTGCTGATGTGTACCAGTGATGTAACAGAAACACTAGTGTTTTCTTGTGAATGCTTTGCAACTCATTTTTTGGACAAAAAAGTATGTCTTTTAGCAATTATTTTAGCAAAAATTTCCTAAAATGAAGCAGTTAGAGCCATATTTTGTTTAATGCACTTGCTTATCACTGGCTGCTAGGGGAAGACATGCATACACATACACACACACACTTCAAAAAGGATAATTTTGTTATGAAGCTGAAGATGAGACAGGAAATTTTGAAAGTCACAGCTTCCCTGGTAACTGAACTTTGACACATTAGTTACCTTATATTTTAAGAGTACACATTTTACTCCCTGGAAGAGCCAAGTGAGATTGTAGCTCTTAAGAATACTCTGTTTTCAACCTCTACTCTTAAGAATACTCTGTTTTCAAACTCTAGTAACTGTCAATGAAGGATGGGCTTGCCTATTCATCTCTACTTCACAGCAAAAAGGCAGAGCTTATGAAATAGGAATTCAAATTTAGGCACTCTCAGTGCAACACTGAATTACACTCAAAGTTAAAATTGCTGATTTTTTTATTTATCTTTCTATGTACTTTTTACTATATAGATATATTCTATATAGCTATATATGTATACCTGCGTATTTATATACAAATGCACATATATTTATGTAAATCATCTCATGGAATTCTGGGTATATGTAGATATACATTTAATATATGCCTCTGCATGTGTATGTGTGTTCATCTGTCTGGTTGTGTAACATATGGTGTTTCTTAGACATCTTGAGATATCTTTCTTTGATGTCCTTATTTAGGACATCAAAATCTTGTCATTCTTTCTGAAAACTTTCTCATGGTTGTCCTAATGAGCAGCATCGGTGTGAGGAAGGAGAAGTGCTCATCAAGGAAAAACTATGTGAAAGCGCCTGTCATTTCTGTCATTTATTGAAACAGGAGAGGATAGTGCTGGTAAGAATTACAGCTATTGCATTAATAATAAGAAAGTGGCATAGGGATACATGTCAAGGCCAAGAAGAAGGATATTAAGAATATGCGGTCCTTTTTTTTGTGGTCCTCCGATCTCCTTTAATCTAGAAGATGATTTTTTAACCTATATATAATCAAAAGCTGATTTCTTCCACACTTTTATTGCTACTAATTCAATGCAATGTTGTCTCATTATTAGAAGCTACATTTTATGTTAAACAGGTGGTGTCTGTAAAAACAGAAAAATCTTGAGAAAAAATAGTGGGTGACACTGTACCATGAAAATGAAACAGTCATGGCAAACACATCTTGTATGTGGGGAAATAAAATAATCCCATCCTCTTCATAACATATGGTAACTACATATGTGCATGCTACTGTAATGCATATAGTAAAATGTAGAAAAATATTTTGGCCCAGCAGGAATTTTGATTTACAGATACTATTATTTCTATACAATGATTGTTAAGGGGCAGGGTTCAAGATCTTTGTATTTCACCTACTACCATGCTATTTACTATATCAGTAGAAAAAGATTGTCTTTATTATGTTGAATCTCAAGAATTGCACTTATTTGACCATCTCCTCTAGAGAAACTTCTAAATAATCTTCAGCAAAATCAGAAAACTAAAGCAAAGAGTTAATCTGTCTTTCAGATGGAAATATAAAGTTATTTCGAGTGGTTTCAAATCTCTTCTTAAGTGATACTGAAAACAGGAAGGAAATGAAATGATGTTTTTTCTAACGTTACATATATATAATGTTGTATCAGCAATGTCCACGTTTCCTGTGGAGGTAAATTAAATGTACCTCCATTTACAGAGAGAAAAGAAGGCTATATATTTTCTTGAGTCTCAGATTAGCCATTTTGCACTGTCAAATATGACAGAGCATAGCATAAAAACACAGTCAGAAATATGAAAAGTCAAGGACAGTAGAATTTTGAGAAAGGATGATATTCATAGCAACTATCAAGAACTGAGTATCTATTAGCAGCAGAACATCATGAAAGATTTTTGCACATAAAATAGATCCATTTTGCTACAGGATGTCAGCTAGATGGGTTTCAGATAAAACTTCTTTTCACCATTCTACTTATGGTCTTCTACTTTTGTTACCATTATCTCATGTACACACCAAGACTTCAGTGACACTTCCCTGTGATTCTGCAGATTCCAGCTGTGCAAAGCTTGTAGCTTTGCAATGACCAAGGGCTATGATATGGTCTGAGATGATTGCTGTTTATTATTGATACAGTACAATCTTAAGTGATTTTCTTTTCCGTTCAGATGGTATTAGTGAAAATGATGGCAAAATAATAATAATAATAATAATAATAAATTGGTGAGGGGTTTTGGTGGCAAAAATGACAGAGGAAATTTTTTTTCATTTTTCTGCCATGGATGAAAGTTGTTGGCCTACCAGCTATGCCAGTACATTTGCTTATTAGACTATGATATTAACCAAAACAATAAAATGATCATACTTAACAATAACCCCCTCTTTGGCAGGTACTTCTGAGCCAATCTTCCTGCCAAATCTAATGTGTTATGTAACTACGCATGTAAAAGAACAAAACAGACATACCCCTATGAGAGGTTTTTCCATTTTGCAACAGCAATTAGGCATCCAATTACCATTTAGCCATTTTGAAAACTGCTCCCTAGTTACTCTTTTTCCCTGCCTGTAAATTCTGAAATATGACATTTCATTTTCTTCAACCATTTGTTTGCCTTGTGTGTTTAGACTGGCTGGACATTGGATTGGGCAAGATGTGTTTTGATGCTTTTGCAGGATACATAAGAATTCTGGATCTGTGGTCTGGGTTGGAAAGTATAAATTACTCCAAGAAGTTGGTCATGTAATCGCACCTCCGATATGGTGACCATGTCCTCTGATATTCAGCATTTAGTGAGAAGTACTTTTTTATCTCACTCCCTCCTTGAGCTTTCTGTTTTGTTTTGTTTTGTTTTGCTTTGCTTTGTTTTGCTTTGTTTGCCACATCATCCATCACAGGCAGACATTGACGAGAAGAGGAGCAAAAAGGAAAAGAGCTTGTAAAATGAAAGCCTTTGTTACTCCAGGTGTGTTGTCATTTGCTTCTCAGCTCCATTCATGGCTGTTTTTATTTTTCATTGGTCTACTTACAAGAACATGTAGCTGAAAAAAAATACACAAAACAAAATTTAATAACTACTGAGGAGAGAAAAGAATAGAAAGAAAGTTTTATTTTCTGAGGGCATTGAAGCTGTCAGCTTAAAACACCAGTTGCCAGTTTGTTTTATTATTATTTGCTTTAAATTTATACATGGATGGGTGGGAGGAAAGGCAGCTTTTAATATTTGATCCTGCTATGCTCATTATTTTATAACCTTGAGTTTGGTCCAAGCCCAGTTGCTAGTGGAAAGAAAAGAATAATTGTTCCCACATCACAAGAAAGAGGAGGCTGCTCTCTGTCTGTTTCTATTCCCCCTCTGGTAGCTCTAATGCATTTCCTTCAGTGGTGAGAAGGTCAATCTCTCACAGAAAAATCTTTATTTCTTTTACTGTTTCTCCGTGTGTCATGATAAACTTAGCAAAGGAGTAGGGCATCCAGAATCCAGCCTTTGTGCCCAAAGAACTGTCAACCTCCAAAATTTTCAGTCTCAGTCTCCTAATCATTCTTCCTCAGGCAACACCTTTTGGTTTGTAGGTGTTTTTGCTATACCTGTTTGAGTACAGGATCAGAATGAATCCAAAAACATTGCTCAATGCCTTTTAGAAGCAGCCTGATCCAGGGAAACTGGAGTGGTGTTTAAGGCTAAATCAGGCTATTTTCATACAGCAAGCAAAAGCAGGAGTATGTTTGTTTCAACACATTTTAAACACTGGTCTCCTACCCCATTTTCTACTTCAAACCACTTATATACTTGTCTTGCGCTGAGATTCAAATAAATTGGAATTCTGACTGACATGATTTATTCTTTGCTCAGATTGTCTGCAAATACATTCATTGATTGTAAATCAATGCAATTTCTCCTTGAGTTCCTTTATATTCCATCATGTATGTTGTCTCAGGGTGTGTTGGAAACTTCCTTAGTAAGCTGCAGTGAGAAGGATGTTCACTGCGCTTAACGCGGAGTGTGCTCATTAGAGCCTCTTCTGTAGTGGAGGGTGTTCTCCCCAGATTTTGAGCCATCTCTTTCCACATTAGTGTTTAAAGGTTTTTTTTTTTTCATTTGTTTGCTTGTTTGTTTACTTGATAGACATGTTTTAACATTAGCTTTGGGTAAGAACATCATAAAATCATTACTAGCCAAGTTATCAGGTCAAAAATATATAAGTGGTAAATAACGTGAATAGGTTTCTGGTAAATACCTAAGGTCCCTAATAAAATGTGCAAATAATTGAATTATTTTTACATAGCCAGCTGCAAAGAATATCATGAAGAAAAGAAGAGGTAGGCTGTATCTTCTGAGTTTTAGAAAGGAGTGATTTGGAAAAGGATTTGCACCTTCCTAGTAGGGAGGGCAGATGACCTGAACATCTAACTCCCATGTGGCTCCTACTGGGCAACACCAAATATCTTTACACCTTTGAGAAGAGATCAGATGAGATTCTTTCAGTATCCTTTCTGCAGCTTAAGTCTTTGGAACCAGTTTTAGCAGCAAAAAGAGGCCTCATGGCCTTGATTAGAATGAGAAGTTGGTTGGGGGTCCACAAGTTTTCAGACTTTGGGGCTCCCATCACTGGCACTGCCACAGTTGCACATCCCCATCGACAGATGGTTCAGGAACTTTAACAGCTCCTGAGCTCCGGAAATTACAGAGTATTTCACCTTTTGTGCTCTGCTCCCTCCCTACCTGGGGTTCAGCTGTGAAAGGTCACACTGAATGTGGAGCCCTGGAACATGCAGGCATGGGTCTGTCAAAGGCTGACGGAGTCATCAGTGGAAGCTTCATGGCAAACTCAGATGTAACATTTGGCATTTATCTAGTTCATTTCAGGGTATGACATTAACATGCGACTTTTTTTTTTTTTTTTTTTTTTTGAATCTGAGCCTGGCCACAGGAAAAGGAAAGAAAAAGCAAAAAGCATCTTATTCTTGTATCCCTGTGAATTCTATTAAAACCCCGCACATTCCTTTTTAATTAAATTTTTAAAAGGCAAGAAGTATGAAGCAAAACTGCAGTTGTTCTGCTCAAATTGCTGTTTTTAATAATAATTCTGGGTATCTTTTTTACACACCTTTACAAGGAGGTGTATTACATTCTTCAGAAGCAGCTGGAAAACTAAGATTAAGCCTGAAATACCTGAGGATTAGCAAATACCTTACTGGAACTGGTAATTCTGCCCTTTAAAAACAGAACAATCTCTTGG
This sequence comes from Tinamus guttatus, assembly GCF_059628265.1. Taxonomy (NCBI): domain Eukaryota; kingdom Metazoa; phylum Chordata; class Aves; order Tinamiformes; family Tinamidae; genus Tinamus; species Tinamus guttatus. The sequence goes on along the minus strand of NW_028289679.1, from coordinate 34,788 downwards.
CCTTTTCCAATGGAAGTGAAATGGCTTCCAAACATCTAGCTGTATCCTGTTTTTTGGCTGCTTTTTGACAACACACAGCATAAATTCTGCTCAGGGAAAGATTGCTTGGATCAATGCCAAATTACCAGGTCATTTAAAATGATGCTGTGTGCTGTTGCACACTTACAATTATTTACACTACTTTTATAATTTCTTCAATCTGTTTTCTAACACAAACACAGTAGAGAACCATTTACTCCAGAATATCAGCATCTTTCCTTTATGTCCTTTTTTTGTGAAGAGAATATTATCAAGCATCAGTGTAGCTGTGGTGAGGCTTCAGAGGATGTCTCATTTACAATGCAAGCAGCTTGATTCCTTTTATTTGGAACACTGTATTTGTTCTTGTTAATTCCCTTCCCTTTCATTTTTCTCTTTTGAGTTCTGCCCATTCTGTTTTTTAACTAGCTTTCCAGGCTTCTGTTTTGAGGCCTGAGCATTTAGTAGTTCACATTTGGGAGCTGGTGAATGGCCCATTTTACTGGCTGAGGTACATAATGCTTGTAGTGGTACGGACAATTATGATTGATCAGAATTAACTGGTTCATGAGCCTTAGCAAATGTCAGTCAAAACTGCTGCACTTACTTTAATGTCAGCTTAAGAATGTAAATAGATAGATAGATGGAAATAATTTTATAATCATTAGCTTTGCATAGGAGACACAAGGGGAATGGCTTGAGGAGAGAGCCTGAGAAGTTAAATGTGGAACTTTACTGCTTTTACTATGTTGTCTAATTGCCTAGCTGCACACCATCTGTTCCTCTTCCTTCCTTCAGGCAAAAGGGCATTACAGTGGAGCCAGGAGAAGGAAAGGGTAGAAATGGAATCCTATATGTACAGGAAACAGCAAGAAAAGCAATTATAAATGTCAGCAATCGAACACACATCTATTTTGGATTGTATATTACTGCAAGCAGAGAGCTACATCCCTCGCCCTCAGATGCTTTCTTTTCTGGGGAAAAACACACAGAACAGATCTTGCAGTCCCAGGTTCAGACTCCAGAGCTACAGGGTAAATCTGGCGCCACTAAGCAGAGGAAGATCTTCCGTTGACTCCCAGGGGGTCACAAGTCTTCTCATGGGCTTTACTCCTGACTCTGCTGAGCAGTTCTCATAGGACTTTAAATGTATCATCCACGTTCACTGAAATTCCTTATAAAGCTTATAAAGCTTTCCTTCCTTAGGTACTTGCTGGCAGGAACACTTGGTGTTTGCCAGTGTCAGACAGGTCCTTCTATGGTCTCCTTCCTGAAGAGTCTCTTGCTCCCAGGTTACATCACTTTCTCTTTTCTTTATCCTCATACTCACTGCAGCTGCCTTCCTTCCTCCTCCCTTGGAGACCAGGAAAAGGACTTGAACCACCATCTCTCTACTCTGAGGGGCTTATTTCACAGCAAAGAACCTGTATTTTTGCAGTACTCCCAATCTTGTCCATGCTGCAATCTCCTCTGCCTGTGCTGCTGGGCTTTAAAGCTACTGCAGGTGAGTGATGTAATGACCTGCAGATTTGTTTCTAATGAAATTACATTTGCAGATGTAATTTCTTATCTGCAGCTGGTTGAAAAGAAAACCTTGTTGAGGACATGCAGAGCTGTATGTTAGAACAGAACAAAACAGAAGTCTTGTGTGCTGGCCATGAACAGAAGCCTCCAACCACACTGGAACAGGATGAAGGTTCAGGAGGAAAAAGCTAGAGGCATTGAAGCACCTTGGTTAGTTTCAGCAGTGGTGGTCAGCTCCTCAAAACTGATCTGCAACATGCCCTTCGTCCCTTAGTTTCACCTGAAAGCACTCATGGGAAAATCTTTTATACAGATTCCAATACTTTGGTTTAATTGCGCATAAAACACTAAATAAGGCATTTGTAAAAAACCGTATTGCTCAGGGAAGATATTGTGAGTAATTGTCTTCACTGTTCTGCTAGGGCTGGATGCTGACCTGCGGCTGGGCTGGAGCTGAAGGTGCTGGACTGCCGAGCCAGCTACCTCCTGGCAGGCTCCACAGCCCCGGGATACTGAGAGCTCATCCAAAGGGCATCAGTCAAGAGAAACACCTTGTCTGTGCACCCTTCTGCTCTCCATCAGGAATGTGCTCCATTCCCCAAGGGCAGCAGGGAGGAGTGCTTTATGCTGAGCTCAAGTACAGTTGGAGGGCTCAGCACTGAGCCCCTGCTAACTCAAAACTTGGCAGCTGTATCTTCTCTCCCGTAGCTTCAATAAGTAGCATGACAAAATCTACACCGTAGACCCACGGCAGGTTTCACAATTCTGCTCTTTTTCCCCTAATGAAAAACAAAGGTTATTTTGATTCCAAATGTGAATGACCTCCCTCTTGCTCAGATGGCTTAAGTATTCAAAACAAAGAGGAAAATAAGCAAAGCATCTCCAAACATTATCTTCCAGTGAGACATTTTCTGTTGTAGAGTAATTTTGTACCTGCAGTATAAATATATATTTCAACATGTTAGAAATAGACTGCATGAAATTTACGTCCAATAGATATGTATAAATTTATATAAATATCTTTCACATGTCGTTATAACTGAAAGCCTACCTTAATTATATTTGTTTCTAATTTAATGATTTAGGTTCTGACTTTTTTTTTTTAAATTTACTAAGTGTCAAGCAACTTTTTAAAATGGCATCACAGTATCTTATTCCTAAGTCATCTGCTTCACATTCTTCCCTGCTTGTAAACTGATTGTGAACTTTAATAAAATAATTATTGTTACTAAATTTCCTAGCAAGACAATTACAAATCTTACTTTGCAAAACTCTTCTTTAGAAGAAATAAGGTTTTTTTTTCTGCTTGGCTATCAAGGAAAAGTGGTTCTTGAATTATGTAAAAGTATGTTATGAATCGCCTCTATAGATGTTCAGGATAAGCTACACACATATTCGTATACATGTGTATATAGAATGCATATAGATATAGACGATAACAAAAGAGGCTTATTTATAAATATTTTTCTTCTCTACGTATCTTTTTAGCTACAGTATAAAGACCATACTGAGGACATAGCAATAAAAATTCCATAATTGACATGATATATCTTTTATGAGTGGTTTGCATAGTATATTTAACGGCCCGATAAAAAATGCCACAACGCCTGTGTTCAGGAAAGCTGATAGGCCCTGAAGATTCCGATAATCTAGATAAAGCTCAACTTTAAAACAAGCATTCTGACCCTTTACATTTCTCTTTGTGTTGCCTAGTTTTCTGTGGTTCATTCTGCTCTTTTCAGTCCCATGGAGCCCCCAACACAGCACTCCCTATGACTTGGCTATATCTAGGACCTGATATGGCAGAGAAGTTTCCATATCTCTGTACATTCCCAGAAGGCTTGGAGTTGACTGGTTTCCATACACCAAATGTCAGGGTTTTTGCCGCTGTGTTTTTCCCGTGAAGGTTTGCAGACAGAGGGAAACAAAATACAAACAGAGAGAAACTAAGTGTACCTTGTCTGAACTGAAGCAAATATTGTGGGTAAGAAAGACCACTGTCAGAGTAGGCTTGACATTCATTAGCTGACTCCAAATAAACTCTAGGATTTTCTAATTCCCTCTAATTCCTGAAAAAAAAAAAAAAAAAAAACCCTCCAAGCAGTCACACTGTTGGCTTGCCAACAGGAGTTGCCCTGTAGCATACATGGGCAGTCACTGTAAACACAGGATGGTGGCAGAGTGTGATACCTTTTTTTGGCACTGCAGAACTTCTGCCACTGCAGCCACGCCACTTCTGCTGTTCAGCCTACTTCTAAAGAGCTGGCTCAATCTCTGCTATAAAGTAGGTTATAATCTGCATTAGTCTACTGTGAAACAACATCCTAAATAGATGTATGCCCCCTAAGAGTCTTTGTAATCTTCACAAGTGTGTGACTTTGTTTATCTTCTTTCTTTAGGATACAGGTAAGAGCCTTAGTACACCAACAGTTTTCTATAGCTCGCTGCCTTTATTTCCCTTCTGCTTCAGTTGATTGTCCATGTAAAATTCACCCAAACATTTGAACATCCTCTTCTAACCCTTGAATCGTTTGAACTGTGAACTCAATATTTTTGCAGCTTGCACTGCCCAGAAACAGAGTTCATTGTTCATTGAAATTTCTTGCTTTCCTTAGAACGTCTTTTTCTTTTTTCTTTTTCCTTTTTAATTCCATACTGGATGACTGTTATATTGCCTTTCTCTGTACCTGATGTGTGAACTTCAAGGGTATACATCTCCATTACTCGAAAATCTGAAAAAACATCCTAGTTGCTTTAACACACTAACATTGTATTGTAAATACCTAAAATAGATTACAACCCAATATTCTTAGAACATAACCCAGTACCTTCTGAAATATACCATATTGCTGTCAGAAAATTATTGATGTGATTTTAAAACTGGTGGGTGACAGAATAGTAATGGTTTGGGTCTTTCAGTGTTTCTTGCCTTTAAGAAGGAACCATAATGATCTCCTGTTCCACCCTCTTTTCCATTTTTCTCAGGCAGATTGTTTCTCATGAAACAGGCTTCAAAGTGTTGTTGGTACATAGGTTAAAGAGTGCAGGAACCAGACTTATCTAGACGTATACGTCCACAATTTGGACATACACATCTAAGCTCCTCTCCTAAAATCCCTTCTCAATTAGTGAAGTCATCAGAAGCACTTTTAGGGCTTGGTTGATCCAGCTTATTTTAGACACTTACTTTCGGATGAAATTAATCACATCCTGGACACCAGTGGTTAGGTTGATTAGGTTGTCGTAGATTAGACAGGAAACTCACAGTGAGTAACTGAGATTAGACATCTCCATTGGTCAGATGATTTGCATTCCAAGGGACAGAGAGTTTATTGCTCCCACAAATAAACTGATGAAATACAGTTTGTCCACTTTCCTGTTACAAGAACTTTTTCTTCTTATTGGCTCATCCATGTTAGATACGGTCTTGTAGAGATGGTTATTGAAGGCAGCTGACCACGTAACTTCTGAATTGACTGAAACCTCAGACTAAATAACATATTTTCTTCTTTCTGATGTACGCAGACACTTGTGAAATTGCAGTGTCTGAGCACAGGCTTATTTCATATTTATATATGTATATGATTTTAGCAAATTATCTGAAATACATATGTGCTTTTTTTTTTTTTTTTTTTTTTTTTTTTTTTTGCTAGTGTTAGTATAGGTAACTTTTCACACGCATGAGAGTAAAGAGTTACTATTCTTAAGAGAACAAAGAAAAATTGTTTTCAGAGAAATAGCAAAAAGAAACCCTGGAGACATTTGCAGAAATTTGATAGTGATTCATCTCGTTACTGTTACCTTCCTTTAACAAAGGTGCATACTTTCTAAACAGCAGTATGGAAACATGAGTTTAAGTAAGTTATGCATAAGTTGAAAAATTCATAGATGGACTTTTCAGGAAATATATTTCTCTAAAACACACAAATATGCTTCTGATGAAGGGGGACCTGTGCAGTATGGAGAAGCAGCAGACAGGAGCCTCCTGGAGTCTGCTACAAACAATCACAGAGATCAATCCATGGGATGGACAAACTGTCTGGTGAGACAGGCTGGGGCAGGAAATATTAAGGGTTTTTTTTGCTTAATCATGAAGGTAGTCAAATACTGGCACCCAGAAAGGCTATGGGATCTCCATCCCCATAAGTGTTTCAGATCGTATTTGTCAAGTCCTTGAGTAACCTCATCTGACTTAGGTCCACTTTGGGCAGGGGGATGGACCAGGTAACTGGCAATGCTTGCTTCTAATCTGCATTTTTCCTTGACTTTATGATTCTATGATATTTTATTTTCTTACTAATTAGTCAACATAGTATGTGAGAGTTTAAGTGATATTTTTCAAATCCATAAATCTCTTTAAAGAGAGGAAGAAAAGAGAAAAAGCATGTTTAGAGTCCATGTATTTGACATACTCATTTTGTCTTGAATAAAACACATGTTTTTTACTCAGTGTGCAATTCTAAAGGTTTGTAGATCAGAAGAGAAATCCATTTTCTTTTTCTTCCTTATAGATATTAAATATACACTACTCTAAATACTACAAGTGCTACATAAGCTGAACAAGCGCAAGCAGATAAAATAACAAAACACCTTACTATCTGATCCCTGATTAGCTTAAGAATGGCTGCATCACACCTCTCATGTGAATGCATGCACATGCGTATCCTAGCTGTTTTGGCAAGAGTTAAGAAGAGTAAGGACATGACAAGAAATTGTCATCATCTAATGCATCTCTAAGGAGCTAATTTTTTTTTAACAGAATTTTCAGTTTTCTAGATAGTATTCTGGTTAGGATGGTAACTTTCAGTCAAATGTTCAAGTGTGAGCTTCAGTCACTTTAATGAAGAGTTCAAACTTTTCTCTGCAGGTTTGGCTGTAATATCATCCACAATACAGCTTCAAATAATACTAAAATGAAATACAGCACATAACTACTTTTATTTGTGAGATGCCTTTTTTTTTTTTTTTTTTTTTTTTTTGTTAAACTAGACTTTTAATAAGTCTGTATAAATGCTTATTTCCAGTTTCTATTATAGCTGTTATGATATCTTCAGGTCCTAGGTATAAATGCATAGATTTATGAGAATCTTATCTATTGTAACTAGAAAGAGCTGGTTTCTGCTGTGGTTGCAGCCCATGGGAATTCAAGCTGCTAACTCAATGAGAGCTGCCTGTAAAAGCTTATCTTGATGTTTTAAATGGAGAGGATATGATCATGTTGCCCGAACTGTCTCAGTTAGCCTGTTGATTTAAACTGATAACAGTGACTAAATTTGATAGCATATATTCATGATATTCATGGGCCGAATCCTGATGTTGACTTGATATATTTCTGTTCAAGTGAAATTCTGCTGCAATTAATGTGATTTTTTTCTGTAGGATGATTAGACTAAAGGATCTGAACAAGTAATTGAACTGACATCTTTCACAAGTTTAATGTTTTTGTTCTGCTAGGTTTTTGCACATGGACGATATAAGTTCACTCAGATACTCTTTCAGGTATCAGTTAAATCTTTCCCTTTGTATTCTGCTTGGGTTTTTGGCTGTGTTATTATGAAGATCAGTGTCACCTAAACACCTCCTGCCCCTTTTCCTGCTCCCCGCAGAGACACAATAGCTAAATATTTGTCACAAATGTAGCAGGCAGTAACCATCTGAAGTGCAGAGTCTGTTCCTTATTTAGAAATAAGTGAGGGGAAACCACAGTGGAGTATGCATCTTCTCTCCCTCCTCATTATGTTGAATTTGTTTTTAAGTAGCATGCATTATTCTTCAGGAAGATATTATTGTACATTTAAAATAGTTCCATTAGTGTCAGGATAAATTACTGTGCAATGCTCTGATTTCCACTATACAGCACTGGTGCTCAAGATAGAAGTGATGACGCCCTTACACATCCTCTCCCAAGCTCCTTTCCTTTCTTCACGTCTTATTTTCCTGTCCTTTTTGTTATTTTTTTATTTTGTCAAGGTTTCTTATATGGATGCTAACTAACTTGCTGGTGTCAAGAAGGGCCAGTTGAGAAGTCCTTAGGGAAAATATATTGCTGTTGGATGGCAAACATCTCGATGTTCTTTCTGTTTACTGACAGTAATGAGAAATGAAGGTCTATGTACTGCTCAGAAGATCTCTTTACTTCTCAGACCAATGAACATGTGCAAAGAAATCTGGAAAAAGATGGTTTGTATAGCATTTAATATGTTATACTTCTTTTTTGGGGTTTAATCCAAATAGTGTTTTAGTATACATGAAAATAAAGAACAAACTAAGGATATACAATAATATAGGAAAAAGCATTCCTTAAACCATATTTTCCCTTTAATCAAACTGCTTGCCTCTTCTGTGTTAAGACAGCTGAGGCAATAAGGTGCCAGAAGTAGAGAGACAAATTTCCATATCCCTCCTGCAGCTCTGAGCATGGTGGCTGGGGTACACTCCTAACTGTGGACATAGCAACAGCTCAGGAAACATGCTCTATGCCAATTAGAAAAAAAGATGGTGTGATTGCAGTGCTTGCATTCCTCACCTAGATTTAGCTGAGGCTTCTTTCAGGAAGCTGTAAAATTCATCGATGCTAATTACTTTAGCTAAATGGGTCAAAATCTCTCCCCTCTCTTTAGTCTCTCAACACTGCTGTGCAGGACCAGGCAGAGTTTAGTTCCTATTACTGGAAGATGGATTTCTTCTCTAGGAAATGACCAAGATACAGAGTGAAAAGAAGCCTAAAACTGATATTCAGATTTTTTTTTTAGATTTATTTTCCACAGATTTCCTTAGCTTCAACTTCAATTTAGATGCTAATCTCACTGTTGCGTTTTTGGAGAGTGCATTGAAACCTGTGTGATTTGAAGCATAACATAAGGGTGCACTTACATTAAGCTCCTGTTATGGAGTGGATCATATCAACATATCCAGGTCTTAGCAAAGTGCTGCAGAAACATTTCACATGGCACTTTAAAGAGGGAGTCTAGACAGGTGAAGGGCCTAGTTTATTTTGCTTGAGCTCCAGTAATCTGCCACTCAAAAAAAAAAAAAGAAAAAGGAATAAAAAAAAATAAACAAAATGAATCAACAAAGTAAATCAGTTTCCACTCTAAAATGCAAGATAAAAGAGAAGAGCCTGCCAAGTATCAAAGAAGGTAAAATCTTACTTTTTAGAGAGATCAAAGTAAACCCAATTAATTCCAGTGTTTTCTGTAAGTTCTTCTGCATTTACAGCAACCTAAGTGGCAAATGGAATTAGTCAGGCTTTACATCAGTTGAACTGAGAGCAGATTTTTTCTTGGTATCATTGCAACAAGGTGGGCTGTCTTTGAGTGCAAAGAAAGAAACCTTCTATTGATAATATATCTTTTTCTTCCTTTCTTTTTCCTACCTCTCATACTAATCTTAAATTTCCTTGATTCACTCTTTCCTTTTCTCCCTTGTTATATAAAAGAGGTTCTGAAGCATGTTTCAACACCATTTTCAACTCGTACATTTGAAATTTATTTTTATAATCCTCCTACCTTTGCAGTAAGTTCCCACTATGCCAATATCTGCTGCCTCTCATCCATTATACCTTTTCTCTGTTTTAACGAAACCTTCTTTGTTCTTTTCCTTGAGCAACCATTCTATCCCACTGCGATCAGCTGTACTACACGTGTTCTTCCAATATGCTGCTTTTGCAAACTTCTCAATACTGCCATTATCTCGGCTTTCTCAACATTTTTTTTTCACTATTTTTTTCATTGTATGCTAATCTATACTCTTTTAAGATTGTCTCAGTCTAGCTACATCGACTTTCTGGCCACATTTTCCCTGGAAGGTCCACACTAGCAAGTACCATTTTCTTCTGGAATACCATTCTCAATACCATTTTTTTTCCAGAAATATCACCGACGCCAGCATAGATTATATGTCATAAATGAAAATAAAAATAATAATAATAAATCTTCCTATTAACCTTGTCTTATCTGGCTTATATAACAACCCAGTCTTTTGACAAGCACTACTAAGAAATTGCCAATGGAAGCTTAGTATTATTTGTAGAGAGGTTTATACAAAGTATGAGCAAACCTTTTCAAAGCAAGGGGAAGACAACAGTGCTTCCAAGCATAAGGAAAGAATCTGGACTTGAAAACCCTGGATCTCACTCTGATATGTGCTGCAGGCATGAAGCAGATGCAAACAACATGAAACCTTGAATGTCGTAAGAATGACTATTATTTCTAATTGGAAAGCATAGATTTGTAATTTGTAATTACAGAGCTGGGCAAGGATTTAAAAGCAGGAAGCTCTTCACAGACACACTGCTGGCTCCTTCTAGGACAATGCATTAATTGTTTTCCTTCTCTGGGCTTCCATTTTTCTATGTTCAAGAAGGATTCTGAATGTTTCCATGGTTAGGCTTAGATATTTGTAGCAAAATGGTTTGTATATAGAGCCTGTAGTAAGATCTGATCAGGCACATGCATTAGCATGTAGGGGAAAAGCCTATTGCTCATCTTAAGAAAAATTCATTTAACTTCTTCTGAGAGTGTATGTTGTTTTATTCAAGGCATAAACATAAACCATTTCACTAACTATTCTGTCATTGCAATGTATATCCATAGTCATCAAAATAGCAAAGGAAACTGCCACCATCCACTGCTGTCCTCACTTTAGCTACCTATAAATTATATTTTCACCTTTTATGCCACTTTAACTTTTCATTTGCCTGTGCTTTTGACTTTTTTTTCCCTGGGCAAAATTATTATCAACTTTTCTGTGCACATTGCTTTCACTACTGCAAAAGAAGAAAGACAGCTAAATTTAAAAGAAAATAACAACGATGTGGGGTCCTGAAAAGCAGGGGAATGACCAAACTTTGCTTTAGATAAGACTAATATTCTTTAAAAAGTCTCCATGTTTCCAAGTGATATGCAGAAAGCAAAATGGTAGCATAAGGCCATAACACAGTAGTGAACATGAGAAGGCATGTGCTTCAGTATATGTTCTCAGGCAGAGTTTGTACCCTGGCTCCATGAAGAGTTTGAATGTAGTCTGCAGCATTTCACGGAGGAGGCATGTTTTCACTACTACTGTAAACTAGAGTAACCCCTGGGATACCTTCAGCTAATGTAAATACCTGTCTGACGAACCAGATAAAGACATGATGATTTACAGAATGAACACAGAAAAACATGATGGGTTTGACTGCTCATTATACAGCATGCTTGCAGTGAGCATCAGAGAGAAGCTCCTAGTTTGTGCTATTTCAACCTTTAGTGATAGGTATGTGATTGGGAATCCTGCTCCTTCACTCACCTCGATGTATGTTTCCACAGCATAGGGTGCTGACACTGTGCTTTGGCACAGCACAAAGGGACCAGACAGTTGCACTGTGTGCTAAGATGATTCCTTAGAAAGCTTTGGTTCAAGTCAGTAAATTCACCTAAATCGTTTGCCTGAGTCTTGCAATAAACTAACAGACATGACCCATACCACTGTATAAATTGTGAGCACAAGCTACTTTGCCTTTATCATTGTAATCACTGCAAGCAATCACGCCATCTTTTTCTAATAGATGATCTAGATCATCTAATATGCTTTTTTTCCCTGTAAAGTCTGGACTTTTTTTAAAAAATGCTTGCTATGTTTTCTGTGTGATTCATTTTATCTGTGCTTGGATTTGCCTAAATACAGACACAGCAAAAGGGACTATTCTCTTAGTGGTTTTGTCCTGTCTGTCTTCAAGCTTCACTGGAAAGAAGATGAGCCCATTTATGTGCATTTTTAAAATGAAGCCTTCATGTGTGTCAGAAAACCATGGATTATACACTATTTTAAAAAGCTATATAATCCAAACCAACAAACTCAAGAGACACTCATCAAGACCAAAACTATCTGAATAACTCCTGTAGGAAGGCACATAGAAGACATGAATGCATTTCTCTAAGGAGAATTAGCTGCATTTAATAATGTTGTAAGGGGATACCCACTTTGGGGCGCTAAACTCTTGTGCTGGACCTCTAGGAAGCTCTGTCTCCTGAGATTTGCCTTGGCCTGAAAGAAAGTTGCAGGAAAAGAATATTTACTAATGAACAGGAAACCTCTTGGATGCTTGATTTAGACAAATGTTCCAGGAAGTAAGCATGTAATAAGCACATTTTTGATACAGAAGGTTGTGGACCACACTGCATCTAACTTCTAAAAGCCCTCACATAGTTTTGGAAACAAAAAGCATGTCAGAGAATTGAGGTGAGGCCGCACTAGTAGCACTTTATAGAAATATCTTGACTCCAGAGGACACTAGCAGCCAGAATTGCCTCAGACAAGTGTGCATGAGAAAGAAATTTCTGTGCACATTAACAACCTGAACCTGGCACAGGCCGGCAAACCAGTACAGTTGTGGTCTCTCTGTTTTCCATGAACATAACCAATCACTGGTGCTACCTGGGCCTGCTTATGTCCTCTTCTCTTGGGCATGTACTAAAGATCCCAAAAGGGTACAAGGCCTTGGCATGCAGTTTCCCTAATGGTGTCGGAAAAAAGCCTTCTGCAGAGCTCTCATGTCGCTTCTTCATTTCCTTCATCCTGGTGTCCCATTTGTCAGGTAGACATTAAATAAAGGTATTTAATTTCTTCATGTATTTATTGCTGATAATAGAGATGAGGCAATTTTATTGAATTTTGGAGATGCATAGATCCTTCTAATGTCTTTAAATAAAGGAAAAGGCAAAAAAATATATACATTTTAAACTATGTGTTAGGAACAGTGTACACTACCTGCTTCATTCTTCCACTATTCAAAGATCTCATTAATGCTGGTATAATCATCTGCAGCTAAAAAATAGTACCACTAACAAATTTTGCTGCAAAACTTTTAGCAGCAAGCAAAAAAGCAAGATAGCCTCTGCTCAGTATAACCACATGAAGCTGGGCTGCACATGCTCAACAGCAGAGTAATTGATTTACAGCTTGGTTTTGCTGCTCTGGACTATGCTATTTGTGCTTTTTGTTCTTATTCAAGGTAGCACTGCACTTAATTAGCTGTCTCCTTTACAAGGAAGATGGAAGTTGCAAGTCTGCCTGATTGCTTTGTGACATTCCCATTTGATGATCCAAACTTCTATGAAATTGATCTTCATTAAATCAAAAGTCCTTTTCTGTTACGTTGTTATACATCCACTCCCAACCCTGCAAGTATTTTTGTTTGAGGTTGCTTTTATTTCATGTTAATGCATTGTGAACATCAGAGTGGTCCTTCCATCTGACAGTATTTTTGACAAAGTTTAATTTTTTTCATTCATGAATTCTTGGCAGTTGATTAAACATCCCAAAGGAAAGGAGGCAGGTAAAAGTGAAGAGGGTTAGAAGATGAGATATGGAAATTCTGACACTCATGTTTATTTCGCAGATTAATTATTGCAAGTAATTTGACTTCCAAGGCTTTAGGAGGTCAGCTGTATTTGCTGCAATTTATTTAGAATGTAGCTGCCAGAATTCAAGCAGGGACTAGCCCTGCCTACTTCTACTCTCAAATATTTCTGTTGCTCTTGATAAATATTTTAACGCAAAGTCCTGAAGCCTATTTAAAATAACCCTTTCATGGAGGTGCTACTTTTTTCTCTTATCTGACATGATTACTGAAACACCCCTTAAATGGCTGTCCAAATAATTATGTTGAGAAAAATTATTGGTTGATATTTAAGCATCACAGAATACTTGAGGTTGGAAGGGACCTCGGGAGATCATTTGCTCAGCGCAGGACCAGCGGCAGCAGGTTGCTCAGGGACATGGCCAGTTAGGGTTTAAATATCTCCAAGCTTGTAAGAAGCACAACCTCTCTGGGCAAGCTGTTCTAAGGGTTGGCCCCACCATCATAATAAAAAACATTGCTCTGTTTAAATGGAATTTATTGTATTTCTGTGTGTGCTCATTGCTTGCAAGAGTCTGCATCCATCTTCCTTAACTACATGTTTCAGAAGACATACATATTCACACACAATACATACTGCACTGAGCATAGCTATCACACTATAAAAAAAAGGCAAAACAAACAAACAAACAAACAAAAAAAACAGAACTGAGTTTACATTGGAGAATCCATGAACTTTAAATGCTTAATATAACTTGTAGCCCCCTTTTCATGTGTAGTTAAAAGAAAATATTTTATTAGGGTTTTGAGATATGATTCTAACCCAGCACATAAACACAATTGACTTTAATCTGTCTAGTCCCTGGTATATTTCATATTATATTTAATAATTTAAATGGTGACCTTTGAAAAAGGATATTGAGAGACCTAGAAAGGAAGACATTTAGCAGTTAGTTAGAAAAGTCAAGATTGCAGAATGTTATGATTCTTTTTAGGTGGACACTCCGTAAATCTCAGAAAAAAATCGCCTTTTTGCCTGTCCTAGTCTAGCATAGACAAAACCTGGAGATTATGGACAGCAGTGGGAGTCTGTAAATGGTAAATATTTATTCTACGCCATCCAAAGGCTTCCAACTCACCCAGTAAAAATCTTGTTCATGTTGTGTCCTTTCCCTTCTCCCAATTTCAGGAAGCACTCTGAGGGCCTGTAGTGATCTTTCCCAAAGAACAATTATAAGATCTTCCAAAAAGCAGATCTAGGAGAGAGAAAAAAAAAGTCTGATGGGACTTGGAAAATCCTCTTCTGTGTGAAAGTTTGTCGGGGGAATGCTTGCTCTGCTTGGTGTGGTGTCCTCATGAGACGGCTCTGTCCTTAGGACAGCAGAAGCTGCCAGACTACCCTAACCAGAGTAGATTATCCACAGCACACCTAACGCAGCTCTTCCGATTCCTGGGCCTACCCAGCACTCTTGCTCTTAAGGCACAGAAAATAACTGTTCAGTGCCTAAACTCAGTGCCGTTTCTGGCCCTTGAATTCACATGCAGAAGGAAACAGCACAAGGTCATCTGGGGTCATTTTCCAAAGCCCTGGGAATCTGCTCACGTTCACATTTTCTGTAGAAGGAAGGGGCAGCAGATTAAGCACACTGCCCTTGCGGCACTCCATCACAGTGCAGGGAGGCTTTTCAGCCCTCAGCAGTAACGCACAAAGAGGGAAATAAAAATCTTGGGTTTGAATGGGAAGATGAGGGCAAAGAAAGCAGCTGCCAGAATTGAGCCCAAAGGCAGGAGGTCTGCTAGTGACAGAAGGTAGTTACCAAAAGCACTGCTGGAAGGAGAGAGCATATGCAATATTTATTTGCGGCTTAACAGTTTTTATATCTGCTCCTTACAACCTGCCCGTGATGAAGGTTCCTTTGGATATGGCCTTAATGATGCCTGCCCAACTACATCGTTTTGGTTGCACATGAAGAGCCTGGTAAATGAAAATCCTTCTTAGTAAGAGAACAGTACCTGACATCCAGTTAATCTTCAATATCAGAAAAAATGCAGGCAAAATCACTGGTGCTCTTTAAGAGTACTATGGAAATACCCAGACACCAGATTTACTGTTAGGGAACTGATTATAGGCCAAATAAAGTGCTGTTTCTTGCCTCTCTGCTGTGTAAAGCATGGTCATCATTCATCGCATAAAATTGTGCTTAAGGTACCAGCATAGCTAACATGCTATTTGCTAGTTTAGTTTTATCCAGACTTCCCAAATCAATCTTTCAATTACCTCCTTTCCTGTGAGGAATCTCAAATCAACATTACAAAGAAGAATAAGCAAAAGTAATTGGGAGTTGATGGAACTGAGAAAATAATAGTGCTAACATAGGAAATAACAATGTCATTTCATCTTTAATTTATCGCTTCTCCAATGTGCTTCAGCGACAGCCTTTCTTACCGATCCCACTCCAGAAATGCTTTATCTAAGTGGTGGACATGACAACTATTTAAGGCTTGCAAAACTCAACATGAATTCTCAGTGGGAATTCAGAATTGCTTTGTGATTCAAATGACAGGTATATTTCACATTGACAGAATGTAATTTCATTGTCTGGAATTTGGCCAAGATATCAGGGTCATGCTCTTATTCTTACAAAAAGAGTCTTGGGATTTTTAATCAGCTCAAGCAGTTGGGAGCTTAGTTTTATTCCTGCATTAAATTTAAACTCTTCCCCTAGGACCCTAAGACAATGCCGAAGCACCCAGTTGGCAAATACTCAGAGGGACAAGCTTTGCATCTCAATCTAACACTTCCTTCACTTGCTGAATTTTCACACATGGTGCTATTTCCTATCTTTGCTGGGAGTGACCATACTCTGTATATGAAATCTGTGAAAGCAACCCAGTGTACCTGCGAGCAGAGGAAACACATGAAGATTTCTCCATTTACCCTACATAAATAAACCTTCCTTTCACACAGAGAAATTTTGTTAGCCAGTCTCAAAATAAAAGCTCTACACTCCCAATTTGGCTAATCAGTGCTAGCACAAACAAAGCAGAAATGCAGTCAGACACAGCAGAACTAAGAAGCACATGCAATATATGCTGACAAATAGCACATCGTATCTTAGGGCAAAGAATAAAAAGAGGAAATATTTGTCAAATGGAGAGGATCTTCAGCATACTGATCAAGAGCCCTTTTTGCAGTAATACAGAGAAAGGCCCCCAAGCCTTCAGCAAATTGTGCAGCTGTACGATGAAGGGAAACAGAAGGGTGGGTTGTACTGCTGGAGGAATACATTATCAATCAAAGCAAGGGCAAATCCAGGACACCTTCTAGGGAAAAACAAGAGCAGAGCAAACTCCCCTCCCTTTTCTTCAAGCTCCCCGCCTCCTTCACTCATGAAATCCTTTATAAAAACCTTCATTTTAGGGCCTGTCCGTTCTTCCTGGCAGCAGTGGAGATCAGCCCATGTTCACACTCAGCTTTGGTGGTAGCTAAGAAGAGAGATCTGAATTTGGGAGTGTTTATTGGCCAGCCCTCTGAGGTACTGAGGGGGATTGGAGAACAATTTTGTTATGTTTTGAAAGGTGTTAAACTAAGCTAATTTTGAAACTAGACAAGAAAATAATGCAAATTTGGTTCTACCAACAAAGTCCCATTTAAAACATAGTATTCAACAAGGACAGCTCTATTTAGGTACATCTTCCATTCAGTAATAGCACTGGATCGTGTTAGTAGCTAACTTCCTGGTAAGACTGGAATACTTTGATGTGACTTAATTCAAAAGCTTAAAGAAAGAGTTGACTTTGATCCAAGCAAAAGCTCCTTATTATGAAGAGCATTAAAAACTCCCAGGGGGATGTCTATGATGTGTGAGACAACCAAGGATGAATGGTTTATGTATGAAAAGTAGTAAATCTAAACATGCAGTTACTGGGAAGGTCATAGGGAAAACGACATGAATAATATCTGAACGAGCAAAAGAAGATGCTGGTAAATCTAGGTAAACATAATAAAGGAAATAAGATATACCTCAAGACCAGCAACTCTGTCCCTAGGATCTGCTAATTTTTAACAGTGAATGTGCTTAAACCTTAAGCTTTCAAAAGAAAACCCCAGACAAGACTCACAGCCTCACAGTGGTTATTAAGTTACCACAGTGACATATGGCACATAAATGGGCTATTTTCCATGCTCTGCAGAATTGCTTTGAGGAAGGAGGCTGAGCAGGTGAAAAGGAAACTCAGTGCTAGCACTTCTTAGCTTATGATGAGCAAAGAGGCAACTTTCCTTCCCCTGCAGGGTACGGAGGTGACCCTTGACTGACAGTGGCTTGAAGAAACCAAGAGCACAGGATGAGGGAGATGGATTTAAAATGTTGTTCTCAAGCCAGGCAGTAGCAGTTTGTGCTGAAGAGAGATGGAGAGAATGAATCACACAGTAAGATCTCTTCCCTCGATATATCAAAAGATCCTCCTTTCTAATATACATTAAGTTGGTAAAAGATAGGTACTGAAATATTCATCTCGCTCACAATTTCATGCCTGGTCTCCCTTGGTGCATATGGGGTAACAGCAGGATCTTCTCCAATGGCTCAAATGTTAGTTCCCAGCTGTTACAGGTCTTCATCCACAGAGGAAAGTAGGGAGCCCTTGTATACGAGATTGTCTTGTTCCTAGTTCTTCAACATTTTTTAAGTCAGGTCTGTGAGGGCTGATCTTACAGCGTTTGGAGCAGTAGTACAATTGGCAATGCAAAGAACTATCTGCTGAGCTGTCTTTACATTGTAAACAGCTATCGTGTTTTTTGTTTGTTTGTTTTTGTTTTGTTTTTGTTTTTTTTCTTCATTGCTCAATGGAATGCAGGGAGTATCTTTCATTTCCTCTTTTTGACCAACTTTCTGCCAAGCTCCCTAAATAGCTATATTCCAGGTCATAATGCTGTTTAGCACTTCAGTATAAGCGGTCAGTCACTGTAATAACATTAACTGTGACAAATTCTCATAGTATTAGTAGATATAATACTGTGTACAATTCCACAGGAATTACCATTTGTCTTGCTGATTGACACCTTTGAAATTCTCTGTACCATGCATTTTCCATGTGCCCTGATAAGCTCTGTATATCTATATATACAAATATATAGAAAAGCTTCTCTGTCGAAAAAAAAACAGACATGCACACTAAACATAAAAACACACATCAGCATAAGTTCACACACACACATACACACACAGAGTCACAGAGGAAGGGAAAAAAGGATGGTTAGTGTTGCTTTATTTTTCATTCCCATAAATGATTATATTGTGCTGTCATACACAATAATGGGCTTAGGCTGCTGTCTACTTCTCCAAGATCCCTTTATGAATCAAAGGAAAAAAGGGGACAAGCACAAAAATGCCACAGTCCTTTGGCAGCTTTTGCTACCCACCAGGTTTTTTTTACTCAGAGAGTAACAACATGCCCAGAAATGAACTGCTGTTTCCTCTCTCTCAATCCCTTCCACAGCCTGCTCTTCTCTCTCCAGTATCAAATACGAGCGGTCTCTTCTCACCTTCAATGTATCTTGTAGTCTCCTACACCTTATCAATCACCCCTCATTCAGGCTGGTTCCAACATCTAACTGGCCTGTGTCTCACCCTGATGTCACTTGTGCTACATTTTAAAATAATTTTTTTCCTACTCTTTTTCCATGCTACTGGGGGGAAGGTTTTCCTCAGATGTCTGCAACATAGCTTCCTTATCACCCTTCAAGTATCCTCATCAGACATGGATTTGAGACTTCCTTATCTTTTGCCACAAAAAAGAACAGAAATTAACACTTTGCACTGCAGTTGTGCTGAGACTGCAGCCCCTCATGCTCATTGTACCACTGCTTCCTTGTATTCCCTCATCTGTCTATATCCGTTCAGTGCATTACAAGTCCTTTGAGACATGAGCAATTTCTTTGGTTTTCATTTGAACAATATCTGAAACAACAGAGCTTCATTCTATGACAGCAGGCTGATACAAACAAGCAAATAAATAATAACAGTTTATGAGATGAGAGAATTTCTTTGTCATCCTGCCATACCTGTGATATGTGTAAGACATGAGTACTGAATGTCACAAAGAGAAAAAAATGTCAGCAAAATAGTATTCCTTTTCTATTAAATCTCTTTGTGTATGCCTTCCCTTCCCTTCCTTTCCCTTCCCTTCCCTTCCCTTTCCTTCCCTTCCCTTCCCTTCCCTTCCCTTCCCTTCCCTTCCCTTCCCTTCCCTTCCCTTCCCTTCCCTTCCCTTCCCTTCCCTTCCCTTCCCTTCCCTTCCCTTCCCTTCCCTTTCCTCTGGATATTGTAGGATTTTCTGCTATTTCTTTGTGGAATGACCTGCATCCCGAGAAGGGTAAAGGTGGAGTGGTAACTGGGCTTGTAATATATACAGGGAATATAGAAAATAGCACAGACACTTCAGAATAGAACTGAACTAGTATGAATTCACTAATTTGTATTTTATCCCATTCATCTCCTTCGCTAATAGGCATACTAATGCTAAGGTGGAAGTAAAAAAGAGCAATTTCTGCTACAGAAATTATAGATGCTTTAAGAATGCATTTCCTTTGACAAATTCAAACCAGCGATTAATATATGGTAATTTCAGTTACTTAACCATTGTCAATATTTGGAAGCTTCTCTTATAGATTTGTGATTAACTTCTAATTATAGACTAATTACACTGTTCATTGTAATAGAGGATCTTGTGGGTTGACAGAGAATCTATAAATGATGCCCAGGAGACAGCAGCAGGTTTAATACATTGCAGTCCTGCCATGTCTTTTTACTAACCAAGAAAGCCTCAGGACACCTACTGCTGGATTTTGGGAGCTATTCTTACCACCATTAAAGACCTGAGAAAGGATTTCAGCTGCCTGCAAATGATATGGGTGAATTTTCTGATTCCTTCAAGTTTAAGCAAGGTGATAAGAAAAAAGAAAAAGAAAAAAAAAAAAGAAAGTGGTAGGGGGCTACAGTGACAGGTAGCAGTAGCACAAGTGAATTGCTGAATTGTGTGGTAGGAACATCTCTGCTTAAAAGAAAAAGAGGTTGTCATTCGCCCTATTTTCTCTCTTAAGAAAATAAAGCTGAGGCTTCAAAAGAATTGGAGTGCTGTTATCTCTAGAAAGGGTGGGATTCAATCATATTTTTATACTATTTTTTACTTTCTTACCTGCTACTTTAGTCATTTTAACTTATCTTCTGATATGTTCTCTTTTATTTTGTATGTATTTCCATACTCTCTATTTCCCTAGGAAGTTTTGCTCTCTCTAAAACTTATATTTTGTTTCATGTTTCAATTAGCCTCCTATAAGTACTGTTACTGTAGTATCTTGCACTCTTATTGGATCAGAATGCAAAATCATCATTCTGCACTGGTGAAGAGTTCACCATTTTTAGCCGTGCACATGTTTTGTTCCTTTTCTATATTTGCAAAATATGAGTGTGAGTACATTCCTCTTCAGACTAGAAAGTATTTCTAGTCGTTTGTAATGGTGTAATGGCAAAGACAGCAAAAGAAAATGCAGATAATCATCTTTGAAAGGGGGACATCCAGCAGAAATCAAACAGATACCCAGCAGAGCATAACAGGCTCAGGCAAAGCATCATACTGACTAGGTAATAGCTATGGACCAGCTGTAATAACAGCTTCCACAGGCTAGTGTGCACACACACTGGGACAATGATAAGGAATACATGGAAATTAAGGATTTGTGGGTCATATCTACATCTGTCTTAGGGGGAAAAAAAAAAGGACAATCAGACTAAGAAAAAAAAAATGTAAACACAAAGCAGAATCCTACTCTCCATAGCCTGATATGAAAATTATATGGTTCCCACAGGCCAAATTCCACCCATTTGTGGTGGCAAAATTAGACATTATACAAACAAGTTAAGAGGAAAAAGAGCAAGTTAAGGATCATATAAAGAGCCTTGGTCTGAGGAGCCCTGCCCAGCAGGGTATGAATATGCCAGTCTGTTGCAGGAAGAAGTCCCCATCTCTGCAAGCCCTCCCCGTCACTGATTTAGATCAGGGCTGCACCTTGGCCACCGATTTAATGTAAAGGGAGCAAATGTCATGGGGACTCTCTTCTGAGCCTGGCAAAGCTCTGATCTGTGAGTTTTCAAGAAATCTTGTATCTGCTTGGCTGATCACTTTGAGACTTTGACACTTGACTTGTCTCTGCAGGATAAAGAACAAAAGCCCACCTCTTCTTGACAGAGAAAAATGCTGTAATGCTTGTCTTGTCTGAGGTGTCACTAACATTGCTAAAATTTGAAGGTGCGGAGATATATCTGATTCACAGTTTCCTTTCTTCTGTGCTTTGATCACCAACAAAGCACAAGCAATCCACTCCTCTCTGGTACATTACTCTTTAAAAAAAAAAAACAAGCAGATGCTGCTGTTATCAGTCACATTCAATTTAGATTAGTATTGTCTCCTTCTTTCTTTTCTCCAGATGTCAAGACTAATGGCTAAATGTGTTTTCGGGAAAAGAAAAAACATGCATGACAGAAGACTGGTTCTAATGTGGGAAACAGTGCTTGCATGCTCCTGGGAGAAGGAACAGACTGTGACCCCCTTCGCTTTGAATACTTTGCTTCCTTTGAAGTTACACACTCTAATAAAGCATATCTAATAACAATGTTTGCTAAACTTGGCTCTGCCTGGGATGTGAGGTCCCAGGAGACTTCCAGGCCTGACCACTGCTCTCTGCTCAGCCAACTTTGGAGTTTCAGGTCGTGTACAGCACAAGAGGATTCAGGCAGTAAAAGTCCTTCACTCATGCAAGAATAGGGAAGAGAAGCTGGCAAAAGAGTTTCGTTCTAAATACTCTGCCTGGCAGCTTTCTCTTTTGTCAAATTATGTCCTATTGGTAGGGCTTTTTGACTCCTTCATCCCATATCATTGACTACTGTCACACCAACTCAATCATTCAATAATCAAATAACCATTGAACATTGAGGAAAAAGCTCAAAAGTAACCATGAAAGAAATGTATGA
The DNA here is from genome assembly GCF_059628265.1 of Tinamus guttatus. Lineage (NCBI taxonomy): Eukaryota > Metazoa > Chordata > Aves > Tinamiformes > Tinamidae > Tinamus > Tinamus guttatus. Next base: position 12,876 of record NW_028289679.1, on the reverse strand, counting down.
GAAAACATATAAGAAGAATTATAGGAAACAAAAGAAAAAAAAAAGAACCTTTTTCTGGGAAGTAAAGAACAACATAAATACTTTGGGGAGCAGGAGAAATCTAACTGTTTAAGAAGTAAGGATAAATATCTTATGGTAAGGCAAAAGTTTTAATGGTAAAAAAAAAAAAAAAAGAGAGAGCTCTTCTTGATTTTTGTGTGTTTTTGTAATGTCCATAAAGTGTCTAAAGTGGAGGTACTATTAAAAGCTATTGTAGGCCCAAAGGTGTTATCACAGAGGGATTTGGAGCAGGGCAGGCAGAAGAGCAGAACTTAGGACACATAAAGCCTCCAATATATTTACTAAGTGTGATGAGTATAAGGGGCGGAAAGTGATTTCTGCTCAGTCATATAGCCATATACAGACAGGTCTACTCTCATAGACAATTCACAACACCCAACATCCACTCACAGCTACCAACACCACCACTCCAGCCATGACCAGTAACAGGACTTGAGGGACCAGGACACAGGCTCCAGGTTCTTTGCGCATCTGTGTCCATCTGGCCACCTGGCGTCTCCATGAGTGACTGCACCTTAAGGCTTAGTATTCTATATGTTGCTGTGTGTTCCTCTGTTTGCTCTCCAAGGACACTGCTGTTTTTACTGTTTTTTACTCTCTAACTCAAGCGGTCAGCACAAGCCACCAACAGCCTTACAGGCAACATCATCCCAAGCCAGTTTCAGCAACTTTCTACATAAATACAGTCTATTTTTATTGCCACCTGGGTCGTTGCTTGTTCCAAAGGTTGAAGCCTGCAAGGTTATAAAGCTGTTTATGTCTGATTGGCTTTCTTGTTCATCCCAGGTCTACCTGACCCTTAAAATGAGGCAGATGTAGTCTAGAGTTTATGTGAGATCCCCTCATAAGAATTATCTGCACCATCCTTGTTTACCCTACACTTACTAAAATCATCTAATGAGTTATAGTCGGGCAGATATAGTCAAGGTCTCACTTGTCTGAGTAGGGCTTTCATTTAGGCAGATGTCACCCTGGAACAGATGTCCATAGCCTTTTAAAAATCACTCCCATTTATGAATACCTCATATTCCAGACATCTCCTCCTCTGAGGTTATTTCACCATCCCACTAGCTATGCAGATTACTCTCTATTTAGAGGGGTTATGAACTGTCACTTGGCACTTGCCTATTCAGCTTTGGCTCAGAGTCAGTTTGCCAAAGCTATGGGAAATCAGATGGGATCTGATTCAAACTACAGACACTCAGCTGAGATTGAGTGCTGCACCTGTGACATGACATAACCTGTGAGGGTTAACCCAGAGAGTAACTAAAACATAAATCCATCTATAAAATGTCTCCAGAGTTAAACAGACTGACTGTTTGAAGTTGCAGAGCATTTGAAAGTGTGAGAACCAGGTGGCTTAGCACATGTATGCAAGACAAAGAACACGATTTCAACACTCTTAGATCTTATTCTTTCAGGAGTTTGCAAAATATCTGTTCTTCTAACAAACTGTTCAGAACTCCCATTGACCATTCATCTGTCATCTGTCTAAAACTGCAGAATTTCAGCTTTCAGTCTTTGCTAGGCATTGCATCTGATAAGAAGAACTGTTGATCCTTCCGTCATAAGTGACCACTTCTTTTAAACATCACAGAACCGCAGAATGGTTGAGGTTGAAAGGCACCACTGTAGGTCGTAATGTCCAAACCACTCTGGTCAAGAGGGATCTCCTAGGGCATATTGCACAGCAAAACACCCAGACGGGTTTTGAATATCTCCAGAGCAGACTTTTTTCCAGGTGTTTTCAGGCAACATGTGCCTCTCCTCTGTCACCCTCACAGGCATGAAGTTTTTCCTCATGTTCAGATGAACTTTCATGTGCTTCAGATTGTGCATGTTGCTTCCCATCTTATCACTGGGTTCCACTGAGAAGAGTCTAGTCCCGTCCTCTCTACAGCCTACCTTCAGGTACTTGTACACATGATAAGATCTCTCCTCAGCCTTCTCTTCTGCAGGCTGAACAGGCCCAACTCTATTAGCCTTTCCTCACAGGAGAGATACTTCATGACTTTCAATGTCTTAGTAGCCCTACGTTGGACCCTCTCTAGAATTTCCATGTCTATCCCTCCAGATGTGACCTCACCAGGACTTAGCAGGGGGGAGGATCACCTGCTGGCAGTACTCTGCCTGATGCACCCCAAGAGACAACTGGCTTTCCTGGCCACAAGGGCACGTTGCTGGCTCGTGGTCCGTCTGTAATCCAATAGGGCCTCTAGGTCCTTCCCTGCAGAGCTGCTTTCCAGGAGCTCAGCTCCCAGTATTAAGAAATCTGGCATTTAGAGCTGTCATTTACATAATGTGCTCTCTTTTCAGACTGAGCAAATGAATCTGCAGACACCCACGGAAATGCCTGTTGTACATGACTGTGCAAGACTCTGAAAGACCTATGCTTACCTGATGATTTCCTTTCTTTTGTAAATCTGATCTAGTTTCATTCCCATGTTTAAACACAGGCCTTATTGGCAACTGTTTGAAAAGCCATTTTCCAAACGGATCATAATGCACTTGTCACCATACAGCATGTAAAATCCATGCCTGTAGAGAAGAAGTAAAACTTTGAATGTTTGGTTCTGGAATTCTTTGCAAGGACATATATCAGTCTCAGTACACAGGAGAACTCTCTTGTCTGATATATTGTATATCAGGTTAGAGAGACACCAGTGACTAAATAAAATAAATAAATAAATGAAAAAAAAATAAACAAAAAGGCAGCCAGGGCTAATTTTCATGGCTAATCACAAATGTATTCAAAAATATTTTTCCTGTGAATATTCACATCTGAGGAGACAGCCGTGTCTCATGAGCAGTGATTCACAGAGTTATGATGGGAAGATGCAGTTGTCGACACTAGAATCAGCAATAATAAATGAACTGTGGACCAGTAGGACAAAAACAGAACATTAATGAAACGTACGAATGATACCACAAAAATTTTTAAACACCAAAACTATGGAAAAAAAATCATGTCATTGTGCTTGATAGACCTCTCTGGATTTTTCACCCATTGATTTGTTTAAATGTTTAAATGTTTTAGACCCAGTAGGGATCCTAAGCAGCCACAGCAACCTCTGACAGTCAAGTGTTTAGTGTGAGAACCTCCTGAAAGGGGGAAAATGTGCTCCTTTTGTAGATTTCCTGACTGTCACCTAAAAGATTGGCTTCATGCTTGTTTCCCGTGGTATGGAGCAAGGACTACAAGAAGGACTACAAGAAGTCAGGAAGCAGTGGAGCGGACACAGAACTGAGTGGCAAGAGATGGACTAAACTGAGCTCTGAAATCACATGCTTTGTGCGCATGCAGCTGAGAAAGAAAAATAATTGAGAAGCTTCGAATGCCTTCTTCCCTTCCACTGTGCACCTGTGCTTGTTTATATTCAGCTGGAGAAAACATCTCAGAAGTGCAACACAGAGATTTCACACAGAAGTGACAATGATTTTGTTCGATGAAGGGTAACTATGAATGATTCCTCAAATCAAATTCCTGTTTGTAGAGGGAAGCAGACTGAGAAACAGGCTGTTCAGGAAATGAGTGAAGAACAGCGGGAAACAAAACTGCATAGTGAGATTAGCCCCTTAGAGTCCTTAGACAGTGGAGCCACAAATGCAAATGATAAAAGCAAATAAAAATTCTTTGCAGCAATATTCACTGGATCCCAAGGAAATCCTGGACTGCCTAGCTTTTGTGTGTGCTGATGGTAAAATAGTATTTTAAATTATTTTGTAGAGAGTGGTGTTACTGTGGCAAAGAAGGAACCTCTGAGTACCTCTGAGTTTATTAATGTGAGGTCTTTGTAACCTCTTTGGCTGTGGGGGATGGAGATAGATAGAGTGGGTGGATATGGATGCTAGAGATACCATGTGCGCAAAATGTATAAAGCATATTGGGTGAACACCTCAACACTTTCCTAAAAAAAAAAGAGGGGGATCTATTTTAAGACTTTTCTACTTGCAGGAAGAGAGACTAGAGAAAAGATTTCATCCTCTGAAGATATCTGTGGGAAATTATAGACTGTAAAAATGCATGCTCAGGAGATACAGAGACAAGAATTATCTACCTGTCAGTCACACACTCACACTGGTTAATGACAGTTCCTGAGACACAGGGTTCACTAAGATCTCAGGATATGAACATGGTTTGATTCATCTTCTGCCATATTCTGGAACAAGAAAAGAGCTTCAACAAATGTGAGCAAATCTATGAATTAATTTCATCCATGTGATTCTGTAAATTACATTTCCACTTCTATTTTTCAGTGATGTATGGTAATAGTCCGTTTAAGTAGCACTAATGAATGCTGTTAAACAGCTTCTCAAAATTCAGTTTGCCTTTTCACCAGGGATACATATATTCTATTCAAGGAAAGTAAAATGTATTTCATTTCTGTATTATTGTTATTGGCATAGCAGTATGGGGAGAAAATTTTGAGTGGACTTCTTGCTCTTGGTCACAACAGCTGTTTTTCACTGGACAAATTCAGTTGGTCCATTTTAAAAGCTGCTTTTCAGGTTGCCCTGTTTTAACAGAAAAGGATATAGAAAATCCCAAGTTGCTCAACCGAGCATAGTGAAATATTTATCCTATTTCAAAATAACACAGTTAGATGTCAGCACTGTAATGAACTAGGTTCCTGTGGACATACAGGGGAGTTCAAAAGGACATAGGCAAACTATGAGGCCACCCAAGAGAGAGTCAGTAAAAAATACTTATTTCTTTTTAAATTAAAAACATCATTTAGCAAAATTGCACGACTTTTTTTTTTTTTCTTTTTTTTAAGATTCTTAACACAAATCTTGAAATACTCATCCCTTGAATGATAGGCTCATCTCTGCTGAATCAGCAATTCCATTTCTCAGGGAGTGTTCCAAGAAAGGGCTTAAAACTACTTAATAACAAATCTGAAAATATCACAAGTTAAAGCCTATGAGATACCAAGGATATGTACTTTTCTTTAGCTTCAGCACTTAGAATCAAGGGTAGGTAAGATGAATAGTAAAAATAATTTTCCAGATATCTCATTTTATGAGAAAATATTAAAATATAATGAAATATATTCAAAAATTACACAACTGAAAAGGCTATGAATAAGGAGATTTAGTTCTAAATGAGGAAATAATCACTATTAAATTCATGTCAAGATTTTGGAAATTTAATTTGTGATTCTCTTGGGTGAATGTGAGAGTTGGAGGCTCTTGGTAGGTTTAATGTGGGGCTTATGCGATCCACTGTTGAATGCCCTTGTAGTCTGTTCCTGTAGCTTAGCATGAAAGACAGGACCTCACTGTGGTATTGTCAAAAGCAGTGGTTTGAATAGTATGTTGGAGTGAAGGCAAAGTAGTTCACAATGAATAGCAGGAAAACTTTACACCTTCATTATTAAAATACTTCCAGAGGTATTTATGGTAGCTCCATTCTTAAACACACTCGGCACAGAACAAGACAAAATATCAATATAAGAAATACATATATATATATAATCAATTAAATAATCATTTAAAGTTTTTGTTGTTGTTTTGTTTTTTTCTGAACCCTGAAAATATGTGTAGATGTGCACCATATTTTCTTTCTTTCTTTTTTTTTTTTAAACAGGGAAATTCAATTTCTCTGGGCCAAAGACTTTACTGTGTTTTCACACTGGTTAGTATGACGTTTAACAGTGACAGATCTCTAGCTATGAGCACATAGTGCAGGTCACTGTATTACACCGAGCAGCACAGCGGGATGGGGCAGCACAGACTGCACATAACTTCTTTTATCATGGCTTCTGCAAACTGCATGGGAAGTTAGAGAGTTCGACAGATGAGGTTACCTGTGTGCAATGGATTTTATATAGAGATTGCTCAGGAGCACCAATAAGCCTCCCTTAAAATCTAGAGTTTGTGTTTTAACTTCAAAATCCATGGACTTTAATATCTTTCACCACAATATTTTGATTCTATTACTGCCTGAGTGAAGCATTTTCTCACAGAAACAGCAGCTGTAAATACAGCTATTTCCTTTTTTATTTGCTATTGTTGTTGTATTCTATACAACTAATGTTTTTCTTTTCAATTGCGCAGTGAAAAACCTCATGCAATTCAACAAGGCCAAGTGGCAGGTTCTGTGCCAGAGGAGGAATAACCCCAGACACCAGTACAGTCTGGGGACCGACCTTCTGGAGAGCAGCTCTGCGGAGAAAGACCTGGGTGTCATGGTGGACGACAAGTTGACCATGAGGCAGCAGTGTGCCCTCGTGGCCAAGAAGGCCAATGGAATCCTGTGCTGCATTAAGAAGAGCGTCTCCAGCAGGTCGAGGGAGATGATCCTGCCCCTCTGCTCAGCCCTGGTGAGGCCGCATTTGGAGTATTGTGTCCAGTTCTGGGCTCCACAGTACAAGAGGGATGTGGAGCTGCTGGAGAGAGTCCAGCGCAGGGCCACAAGCATGATGAGGGGCCTGGAACATCTGCCGAATGAGGAGAGGCTGAGGGAGCTGGGCCTGTTCAGCCTGGAGAAGAGAAGGCTGAGAGGGGATCTAATCAGTGTCTATAAGTACCTCAAGAGAGGGAGTGCAGAGGATGGTGCTGGTCTCTTTTCAGTGGTGGCCACTGACAGGACTAGAGGAAATGGCTGGAAACTGAAGCACCAAAAGTTCCACAGGAACTTAAGGAAAAATTTCTTAGCAGTGAGGGTGGCAGAGCACTGGAACAGGCTGCCCAGAGAGGTTGTGGAGTCTCCTCTGGAGATCTTTAAAACCAGCTTGGATGCAGTCCTGTGCCACGTCCTCTAGGTGACCCTGCGTGTGCAGGGGGGTTGGACTAGATGATCTCTAGAGGTCCCTTCCAACCCTAAGCATTCTATGATTCTTTGATTCTATGATTCTTCTCTTTTAACCATACACACATTTAGCTGGGTTTGCACTGCCTGAAAGTTCAAACAGGCCTGTATTATATTATGTCTCTGTTATGATGACTTGCTATAGTGAGTGGTGTGGGTTCCTGTTGTGGGTCATTGTGACAGTTTTGACACAGAACTTAAGCCCGTGAAACATAGTTACTTCATTAGCTTAATGGTGATAGCTGAATCAAAATGAGACTCTTTTGGCAATCTTCATACATCGTGAGGGAATGGCACTACTTGCCCCATCTGCTGATTTATAAAAAGGTTGTAAAAGAATTGGATCATATCTGTTGGCCCTAGGTAGAGTTAGTTTTGCAGAAAGGTTTTTTTTTTTCCCCAACATACTCACAAGCGGCACATTTTCTCAACTTAATTCACAGTTTAACCTTCCAAACATAAGAATGACATCAACTTACAAGCCATGTAAGCACACATAAGTACATTAATAAAACTAGATAAATTTGCTATTTATTTACTAAGGAGTACAGAAAAGCTGAGCCATGATTTTGGTATTTCAAATCAATTTTTTTTTTTCAGTTTTCTCTACTAGGTACATCTTCTGCCACTTACAAAAGAACAGACTTAGAAGATGGAGCTCGTTTTTTGAAAGCATAATGAGTTTCTTTGAATATTTACATTTATTAATGGAATTGGGATTATTTAAAGAGCTGTGATACTTCCCTTTCCAAGTACATAAAGCTCCTACTTCTAACCGTGAGAAATCACGAATATTGGCACTCAGATCTGTTTCAAGTCCAGGAATAAGCTTTGTCCAACCTGGGTGCAGTCCAGTGTAATTTTGATGCAGGAAAAGAAAGCATTCCTCTAGCAAGTTTATTTAAAGTGTAGCAGCTGTTTGAGGATACTTTAGGGTGTAAAATAAATCCCCAGAGAGCTGTATTCATGGGCAGGCGGCAGGTGATGGAGTCAAAGGTACATGATGAATGCACATTTTCATATGGCTCTGATATTCATTACAGAGATATTTCACTCACACATATGTTTTTTGCACACACATGTGTAAAATGTAATTTTAGGCACTGAACATATGCTTTATCTTTTATCTTTCATATGTTTCCTATATCTAAGATTTCTTACTCTCCTCCAGCTGTGAATACTTCTCATGCCACATTTTCACTACCCTGCTAGTGATCACCTTGATGACATATATCTGTGATACACAGATACTACATAATTAATCTTTTATGAAGACTCAATTAATGGGAAACACAGCACAAGCGAGGAACCTATTGAATAAATATTTTAATGAGATTTTCACAGATTTATGTATTTTATATATATATATACACCAATAGTTTGGAGAGTGTTGCTGGAAGATTGGTGAAATTGGAAGAAAAAGGACACCACATTATTTTCAGTCAAGATTACGTTGAGAGAAATTTCTTTTAAGAACCTCAAGAGTTGCAGAATCACTGTCTGTCTTATTTTGTATTGTGAAATTGTCACAAGCTTGTCCTCTGAAATTCAAGATAAGCATACGCATGCATACACTGTTTCTCTGACACGTGAGCAAGAGCTGGAAGAATTAAATAAATAAATAATAATAATTTAGGAAATATTTGTTAATTTGATTGCACAGTATTTAGTGAACCGACTAGAGCTATTAACAGTATTCATGTTTAGAATGCATAAAGCCTGAAAAGTTCAAAGTCTAAAGGAAAAATGAATGTTCCTATCTTTATAAACAGAAAAAAAAAAGAATAACAGAAGTACCCTTCTTTCTAACTTCAGAACATGTAAAAATGGCAGGGGGAGGGAGGGGCGGAAATTACATGGTAAATATTTGGATATAGCAGGCTTTTTTTGGCATTTTCTCTAAGGATCCAAGATAATATAAGCTATTTGAATATATTGTTTTGTGTGTGAAAACATGACCGGAAAAACACGTTCAAATAAAAAATTACACTTCATACTTCACTAGTTGCAGGTCACTGGTCCTGGATTTGGACTTACTGAATATCAGTAACATGTATGGAGTAATAGTAATAATATGCTAATTAAAATTCCTGCTCACACTATAAATATCCTGGGGAATGGAATTTAAATATAAAATAATCCTGATAAATCTGAAAAGCAGTCTGTAAAAGCAGTATTCAGTTCATGAAGCTTGATAAAGTCATAGAGAATAACTTCATGAATCACACAGTCCTTATAATTCATTAACCACCTGGCACAGCACTTAGGCAGGATCTGCAATAACTGAGTAAGTAGGAATTACGGAAAAGTGATTTAAGAGTCACAGTGGATCAGAAGCTGTATATGGGTAAGCTCTGCCATAGTACTTCAGTAAAACCATAGGTTACCCTGGGAAGCTTTAGCAGGAACCGAGGCTGTAAGATGTACAAAAATTACGTCCATCAAATTCAGCAAGGCACCACCACCTCATATGCTTTGCAGCACTGTGTGTGAAAGATATCTGGAACAAAATTTAAAGGATCTGGAAGAAAGCAGCTAGATATATAATGGTTACAGAAAGCATGCAAAAAAAGAAAATATGCGTATATGTGTGTGTGTGTGTGTGTATACATATACACCACCTTATATATATATGTAAAGGAGGTAGTGTTGTTTCAGTTCCACATATATCCAGCAAGGACATTCTAGCTGCAAGAACAATGGAAAAAAAATCTGATGGGAGGAATGTGTATTGCAAATATGAGGTAGGTTGATCCAGGTAAAAGGCAAGTAGGTTAAATGCATGATCTTCCTGAGATTCTTTCCCATACTTGGTTCTTCTATACAGCAGTGCTTTCTTTAGGCCTTCTCAGAGGAGGAATAACACTCCACTAGCATGGTCATGATGAAGAAGCTGACAAAAAGCCACACAGCCAGAGGTAAATGCCAAAAGAAAAGTTCCTCTGTTGGTCTTTCTACTGCTTGGTGAGTTATGTGTGCATCCATTTTAAAATGCAATATATTGCTAGAAGAACAAAAGCAGGAGAAAGGGAGCTCAGATGGATTAAATCTTCCTGCCAGTTCATGTGGAGATTTTTTTAGCTGTATTCAATTTTCTTTCACTCTTCTTCTAAAAGTTTAAGTTTCCCACTTGGGATCAACTACAGGTAACTTGGATAATTTCATTGAATACTTTTCAAATGAGTAATACGTAACCAAAATTAAATGCCCATGTGTCATTTGAAATGAACATGTTATATTTTGAAAAATCAAAATCCATTCACAGCCAACTTGTGAACAGAATTTTTAACAGACCGCAAATTCATGACATTAATTTTTAGCTACAAATGGAAAGTCCTTTTTTTTCCCCAAAAACTCCATTTTCAAGCAGGATGCTCATCATAAAACATAATCTTTTGATTGTAATAATGAGAAATAGCTGTGAGCCAGATCTTAAAATCTCTTGTGCAGTCAAAAGACTATCTGATTGAGAATAAACGGATTCAAGATAATTGTGTGGTATGAGGGAGAAATACAATCAACTATACCACATGTGCATTTTCAGAAAGAACAGAATACAAGCCTGGAAAATCACAAAAACTGAAAGAGGGTTTACAATCTTTCTTCTGCTAAAAGGCATTTTGGGTATTCTGGGAATGTGAGCCAAGCAATGACTGAAAAATTCATTCCAACCAACATCTTGTTTAGATTATCAGATCAAATCAAAGTTATATTGAAATTCAATGTGCTTAACAGTCACATTAACACAATTATCAGAAGATGTTATTAAAAATGGTCTGTTTCATTTCAGAGAGTTATTAAACCATTGGTAGCAAGAGTCAGAGTTGTTAAGTTTATGACTGGGATCAACCATTTCAAAGTAGATCAAAGATTAATAGCAAAGCTCATCAGAAGTCTTGATTCAGCCATGAAAATTGTAGCTAGGAATGGTAATGATTAGTAATCACACAGGGCATGGGGCCTATCAGCAGTGATGATGCAGCACTTTTTACTAATGCCATTAACACTAAGGTATTTTGCACTGGAAACTGGAGAAATCACTGAACATGCTCAAAACCTTGTAAGGATAACCTTACCCTACCAGAAGCAGTTAGTCTAATTTGAAATTTCAGCTCTGCTCCAAAACTCTCCTTTTCTCACAAAATATGCAGAATAAACACAAGTGCAGTACATATCCTCAGAGTTCAACCTATCCTGTCTTATCCTCAGAAGGCACACGTTTTTAAACCATGTGGCATTCTGCAGAGCTTCAGTACTATTGGTGTTGTACATCAGTTACTTAGAATCCAAACCTGGTAGGGACTTCGCTGGAAATCTGGGAAAAAGAAAAGCATTAGAGGTCATTCAATCATTATTCTTGAACGGGATAGTTAGATCTCTCCAGCTTCCAAGTGGGAGTTACCATCTTGCCATACATAATAAATTCACAGTCATGTCATATCTACTATCCTCTACTAGCCTGATTTTTTTTTCGGAGTATGTGGCTCCTAAACCTGAAAATGGACAAACATTTCATTTATTGAGAGAATTTGAAATGGGGTTACCCAAAAACTCTTACAAGACTATGTCTCAGTGAATATAATGAATTATATAGCCAAGGCATGGGAAAATCAGGAACATTATATATATAGTTTGTCATTTGATTCTGTTTTTTATCAGATACCCGTTTCATTTCCTCTTGGGTTACTCAGTAGTCTGAATTATCTATCATTCTGTGTATCTTAGAATACACTGTGCATTCAGATACACATTTTCATATGTATATATGAAATATGAAAATATCTTTCTGAAGCACCAAAAAAAGGTGTTATAAACCTCTGAAGCTAAATGCATTAACAACTTTAAACAAATATACATGTCTCACATCACTGAATAACACTACATAACTTTAATCAAAGCAGTAATATATAATTGAGTTAACGTCTACTGCAAAATTCTAGAAGAGCTGAATCAACATTGAAATCACTTCTGACAGGCTCCAGGTTTTCCTACTTCTCTTTTCGTGCTAGCTCAAAAGCACTTCCAGTTTACAACATTAAATGGACTCTAAGCCTAACACATTTGGAGTCCAATGGCCAAAACAGGTATTTATTCAGATGGTGATGTGATTATTAATGAGCTGAAAAAAAATATTTTTCTCACGTTTTTCTCCTTACGATGAAGTTTTATTTAAATATTCAAAATTACCATAAAAAGCAAAATGATTGTACAAACTACAGACTGCTCAAGGAGAACAAAAAGGCTAAAAAACTTTGCTTCTCAGTATCACTACCTGACTCTCTGTTTGAATTTTCTTTCTTCAGTATCTTCCCAGTCCTCCCTTCCTACGTCCTCTGCTCCCAAACGAAGTTAGCAAGATGCTTTTCCACAAAAAGGCAGACATCTTGCTTTCTACTTACTTCCAGTGGTTGTTGTAAGGACACAAATCCCACTGATGTACAGGAATTACTGGAAAGGTTGAGGGAATAATATTATTATGAGGATTTCATGTCTTCATTTGGTATACGTATTCAAAAAAAAATTACTTCTCCACTACTTTATAGATACAGCCAAATTTTCTCTTTCCCCATGTATTTTATGCTTGACTAGGATTTCTTTTAATTTCATTAAAAAAGGGAGACGCAGAAGACACGTTTGTTGCCGGCAAACTCTTCTGTCATTTAGACCTCAAGTGTAAGACTGAGCCAGGCCAGATGTCACTGCTTTCAAAGGTGCTGAGCTTGGGAGTAGCTTCCATTGGCTTTAATGGGACCTCCAGATACTTAGTACACTTCACACACTTAGGTCAAGAGCTACACTAACAGATTGAGCATGGAGATTTGCATATTCACAGTGTAGTCGATGAAACTGTACAGCAGTTTTGCTAGTCAGTCTCCTCTGGACGGTTAGCAACAATTTTAAGACAATCAGAGAACATGAATTTGCACATTGTAAGATAATTAATAAACCTGGTGTTTATATAACAGGCAGAGATCAGGGAAATACATAACTGGGAAAAAATG